>NW_026884137.1:0-11324 GCF_032173495.1 Musca vetustissima
TTGCTACCCTTCGTATTCACCTGAACCCAACTGGGTTTATTGAGATAAATTTCTTCCCTGTTAGCGGGGGCCACCGATTTCCGGGACCCTGGGCCCGCTTATGGTAGGTTTATTTATTTTTTTTAATCCACGCTTATGTAGTCTCAGAGAACAATTATTTAAAAGGGATAGGCTTATGGTAGTTTTAATGTATTTAAATACACTCAAAATCAAATAAAAATAATAATAAAACAAACATATTTAAAAATCTGCACTTATGGTAGGTCCCAAAAAAAATTTAAATCTACATTTATGATAGGTTTCGAAAACAATATTTTGGTTTTAAATATACAATTAAGGTAGGCCTCAAAATGATATATTTAAACCAGTGAGCGAAGCAGTATAGTCGGACGGGGCCGACCATACGATATCCTACTCAACTACCACGGAACTCTATCTTTCTGCGGATTTTTATTCTGAGCCTGGGTAATGGTTAGTTATAGTTGCACCCTCTTGCCTGATTAGAGGTCAACAGCACCTCTTCCTTACACTGACATATTTGCCGAATTTTACCAATATTCAGTAAAGCTCTTCTAATAACTTGTCTATATACCTTTCACCGTGGGTTGTGTTGTGATGTTCGGCTTATAATTGTAGCATATATATTGAAGCGAAAAACACAAAAAATATGTTTTCGGTCCACTTCATCCCAAAAATATTATCTGATCACCACCGAAAATTTTAGGCGCTGTCCTTGACCATAACTGAAAATTTCGCGAGGTTTGGGCAATAATTGCGGCCTACAGAGCCGCAGAGTCATTTCATCTCCTAAATATCAATAGGGGTCTTCATGCAAAATTTTGTGAAGATTGGTCCATAACTGTGGCCTATATCGTGTTTACAAATTATAATGGACAGACGTACGGACGGACATACATGTCTACATAGACACAGCTTGTCGAGATATGACGATCGGTATACTTAAATGTGGGTCTAGGACCAATATTTCGCGGCGTTACAAACTTTTGGGGCTGCACAAAGCTATAATACCCTGACAACATAGTTGTGTAGGGTATAAAAATATTCGCTTATTTTAGGCCTCAGAAAATAATATTTTACAAATCTAGGCTACGTTTATTTTAGGTCTATTTAAAATGTACGCCTATTTAAAAATGTACGCTTATGACAGGTCGCATTTACTCTTCACCACATTGTACTTAATTAATTATAATTTTCCTTCACTCACCTGATCGGGCACCGCTGTCACACGAATTCAGCCGCTGACTCATTGGTGTATCGAAACTACGAAATCGGGAAACATTTAAATTGGTGACAACAGCCGATGCAGCGCCTACAACATTACCACTACCCGTGCGGCTAAATTGCGATTTCCGTGAACGTCCGGCAACATTGTGACTTTTCGAACGTTCAAACGATGAACGTTCGTGATGTTGCGATCGTGGTGAATATCTATTGGCCACCGGCGATGTACTATGACCACTGGCCACACTATACGAGGGAGGAGCTTCCTTTACAGAAGTATTCAAATAGGCTGTAGTTTTTTGTGTCTGTGGCGATTGTGATGAGGATATGGATGCAGCTGGTGATTGATATTTAGGTGATGAGTCACGTGATCTTAGGCTACCACTACTGCCACCACCTGAGTCTTTTTTACTCAAATAATTGGGGGAGTTACCCGTGAGGGTACTGAAATTTGGCGATCTGTCACGGGGTAGGGGAACCGGTTTGACAGGCCTTTCGGTTAGATTGCCATCAAAGCTTCGTGAGAATGTCTCCACATAGGTGTCTGTCGGGGTTGGCCTACGATTGTCGTATTCAAAACTACGCGAGAACACCATACCCTTGTTATTGGGTCCGGCCTGTAGGCTACAATTGCTGACAATGGGCTGGGGTTGGGGACTGGGGCGACTGGCAATGGTTCTTCGACGATCGAAGGATTTCGCTTTCATGCTACTATCTTGAAAGGCAGGTGGTGGTGACAGTATGGGGGTAATAGGTGGCGGGGATTCGTGGTCATTGAGATTTTTCACAGGCAAGAAACCAGGACGTTCGTTAAGGATGCTGGCTATTTGTGGATCCACAATCCGATAACCAGGCCTCAGAGCCGAGTCTCGATTTCCATTAGTCGCACCCAAACGGGCCTCGTTACGCTGTATCAACTCCTCCACTTTGCTGCTTACAAATTTCGGTGGTTCCATTATGGAATGTTGATGTTGAAGCAAAGCCTGCCTCGTCATATCCGAACGTCGGGTATTATCGATTTGTATCACCCGAATGGTGTTGCGTAAATCGCCATTTTGATGGCCATAATTGGAGCGGCGATAGCCACGATTTTCATCGTTGCTGCGTTTCGTATTCACCTGAACCCAACCGGATTTATTGAGATAAATCTCCTCCTTGTTGGCGGGGGCCACCGATTTCCGGGACCCTGGGCCCCCGTAATAATGTTCACCAAACAAATACGTCGGCATGTGCAGGCCGGCACCACTTGAGGTCGAAGCACTAGATCCTCCACCGCCACTGCCGCCCATGTGATAATGCATTCTACGCGCTTCCAGTTTCTCGTTGAAACTGCGCGAGGATGCCTCTAAGCTTTCGCGACGCTTGGCAACGTACTTCTGGAAAGCCGACAAATGTTGATAATCGTCTGCGTTCTGCTTCGGTGATTTTCGTTCGTTGGGGCTGTGACAGTCTCTTAACTCTGAATGCTGCTGATGTGTCGTCTGGTGCTGATGTTGGGGACTGCCATAACGGCGTGTATGATGTTTGAATGGACTTGCTCGGAGCTTTGTGCGTCGTTTCTTTGGTGGCAACGCCGGCAAGGGTAGGGTACTGACATCGATTTTATCTAACGTCGACGAGGATAGCTCATCGTTTTGTGATTCGCGTGTAATTGACTCTCGTGTTAGATGGCTATCATCGGATTGGGCTTCACTGGAATCTAGGCATGAATAATCTTGACGTTGCAATGTTGGTCGCCGTGCTGCTGAAGTTGTTGTTATTACAACAGTTTCCGGTTCGTGTATTGTTGTTGTATGACATGTGGTTATTAGAGGGATTTTTGGCGGTGAACTGCAATGAAAGAGAAGAGAAAAAAGAAGTTAACAAAATGAAAATAAAAACATGTAGATGTAAAATGAGACACTTAATAATGTAGATGTTTAAAGGATAATTTTAAGGACTATTTAAGGCGGCGATTTTTAAAGAATATTTGTCAAGGTTTGTTTAAGGCGGCGATTTTTAAAGAATATTTTTTCAAAAAATATTTAAGTAAAATTTTTTTAAGTAAAATTTTTAAGAGACTATTAAAGGCGTGGATTTTTTCAAAGACAATTTTTTGGAAGGACTTCGCGACACACCCTTTATATTGCATTCATGCATAACATAAATAATACACACACACATTCAAATATGCGTAGCATTTATTTACGTCCAAGTAGCTATGTAATTAATTAAACAAAATGATAAAATGCCTATCTGTATGCAATTAAATGGATTAATGCCTAAAAGTATGCTGTATGTAATGAATTTGAAATTCTTTATAATTGAATGCAGCTCCCACATTCATATTGCATAAGAGCACCAAGAAGAATGCAACTGATAATTTATTTGTAAATGCCACAGGTGGGTGCGGGGTAATATTACATAAACAATACTTATTTGTAAGAAACAAAAAAATAGAATTATTGAAAAGCCAGATAAGAGGTAGAAGAATGCTGTTGTTGTGGTGGTGGTGGTGGTCACGGCAAAGCATTTGCATTTGTAAATAATGCTCTTAGGAAAGTATTTAAAGTGGAATATTAAATTAATTGGCATTTTCTTGCATTTTCAATTTTAAGTAAATAATAAATTAATTTTAAGTACTTTGAATGGTAGTTAAGGGGCTTAATAATTTTTTAATTATAATAATTCACCATTATTATTTTAAATTCGAAAGAGGACAATTAGTGTTTTTTGTAAAATATTTATTTGTATGTGTGTGTGTGTGTGTTTTAAATCAATTGATTTAATATTGCATGAACAAACGAACTCTTACAATTGATATGTATCCCATAAGCATTTTAGAAGTTCTTCGCCTAATTACATTTCATGCAAAACCATTGTGTTGGGTATAAGTTTTGCTGAAAATATTCAACACACACACTGTTACAAATTAGGTTTTGTAAGTGAAAAATCATGTTCATGTCCTGTCATATCAAAACGCAAAACATTTCTTCTGACCAGATGTCCAAAATAATGTATCCATCTTCCATCCATCAGATGAAGACGTTGTACATTAGCAAAATATAATTATAAAAAAAAAAACTTAAATATCATGTAATTGGCCCGCAATATATTGGCCCTGGTCATTGATTTATTTGTGAATTTTTCAAATCAAATGATACGGAAACGTTTGGAATAAATATTTTGTAAAGAATAACTTTTAAGGAA
This sequence comes from Musca vetustissima, assembly GCF_032173495.1. Taxonomy (NCBI): domain Eukaryota; kingdom Metazoa; phylum Arthropoda; class Insecta; order Diptera; family Muscidae; genus Musca; species Musca vetustissima. The sequence goes on from NW_026884137.1 coordinate 4,432, forward strand.
TTCTAAGGATACAAGGCGAATATGTTTTAAGGACCGGCAAACATAAGACGTGAATTTTTTTAACATATATTTTTTTAGAGACCAACCACCACAAAGCGTGGATTTTTTAAAGAATATTTTTTTTAAGGACCAACCACTCTGGAAGGCGCATTTTGAAAAGCTTCTGGTATCAAATAATGACAGTAAGGAAGATACCCCAGAACCAATAAGAGATGATGGTATGGAGTTTATACGACCTAGCCAAGATGGGGTCAGAATAGCAATTAATCGGCTCAAGAACAATAAAGCACAGGAACCGTTGGGTTACCAGCCGAACTATTCAAGACTGGTGGCCAGATTCTGGTCAGGAGCATGGAATGCATGTCCAATGATTGGAACCTCAGCATCCTGTGTCCCGTGCACAAAAAGTAGACAGACGATATGTGCCAACTATAGAGGAATTAGTCTTCTTCCTATCGCATATAAAATGCTATCCAGTGGGCTGTGTGAACGATTGAAGCCAACGGTCAATGACATTATTGGACCATACCAATGCGGCTTCAGTCCTTGCAAATTCACCATTGACCAGATTTCCACTCTGCACCAAATCCTGGAAAAGACCCATGAAAAACACATCGACACATACCACGTCGACTATAAAAAACCGCTTTCGACAGCCCTATCCGTTCAGAGGTGTTTAAAGCCATGTCTACGTTCGGCATTCATGCAAAATTAATACAGCTATGCAGGATAACTTTAAGTGGCACAAGTTCAGCAGTTAAAGTCGGAAAGGACCTCTCGGAGTCCTTCAATACCGAACGAGGATTCAGACAAGGTGACAGTTTGTCGTCTGATCTTTTTAACATCCTGCTGGAAAAGGTCATACGAGACGCAAAGGTGACCAGAAATGGCACTCTGTACACCAAACAACACATGTTACTCGCCTACGCCGATGCCATCGATATTATGAGTCGAACATTGCGAACGGCAAAAGCCACCTTTGAACAAATTGAGAAGGAGTCTGCTAAAGTGGGTCTGGCAGTAAACGGCGAGAAGACCAAGCTGATGGTATCAACGCGCACGACGTCCAGTAGACACGGACTAACTGTGGAACTTGGTAGAGGTAGTTAAAGATTTTATATACCTTGGTACCACCATAAATAAAACTAATGACATCAGTTTTTAAATTCTGAGAAGGATTGTGATGACCAACAGAAGCTACTATGGTCTAAGTAAGCAGTTTAGAAACAAGGCCACCTCCCGCCAGACCAAACTCACACTTTACAAGACGCTGATACTATCCGTGCTGTTATATGGATCTGAAGCATGGGTACATGCGCAAGCAGATGAGGCAGCTCTTGGGGTGTTCGAAAGAAAAAATCTCCGAAAGATCGACGGACCAATCTGCGTCGACGGCGTAGAATAAACCACGAGCTTTACAATTTATACGCGGACATCGACATAGTCGTATTGAGCTACAGCGACTCCTGTGGCTAGGAGATGCGCACAAGACCGATGCGCTTGGAAATATTTTTTAAGCTCGGATTATGGAACAATCGTTCTATTCTGTAAATAATATTTTTTCAAGGCGTGGATTTTTAAAGAACATTTTTTCAAGGCGTGGATTTTTATACCCTACACAACTATGTTGTCAGGGTATTATAGCTTTGTGCAGTCTCAAGAGTTTGTAACGCCGCGAAATATTGGTCCTAGACCCACCTTTAAATATACCGATCGTCCTATATCGACTAGCTGAGTCGATCTATACATGTGTGTCCGTCCGTCTGTCCTTTATAATTTGTAAACACGATACAGGCCGCAGTTATGGACCAATCTTCACGAAATTTTGCATGTAGGGTGGGTTCTGCCCAATGAAGACCCCTATTGTTTTTGGTAAAGATCGGTTAATATTTAGGGGATGAAGTGGACCAAAAACTTTATTTGTGTCTGTTTTTCTGTACGCTCTAGAGGCCGCAATTATGGCCCAAACATCGCGAATTTCTACATGGAGAAGGGGATTGGGCCAAAGAATAAGCATGCCTGTTTTGATAAAGATCGATCAATATTTAGATTTGAGCGCAGTTGTCTGTGTCGGTTTTATAATTGAGTCGAGTGTTGATTATGTGCAACATCTCAAGAGTAAACCTTTTTTGATAATTACTTTCTTGAGTTAGAATTTTTTTATGTCATTAAAATCTGGGGTATGTCCTGTTTTTGTGCAATGTGCTGCAAGGGCTGTTTTTTGCTCTATGGGTTTGTACAGAGCTTTTTGATCCGATTTATGTGCGGATATTCTTGTCTTTAATTTTGTCTTAGTAGTGCCAACATATACCTTTTGGCATACGTTGGACTTGTCTCCCTTACATTTAATGCGGTATACTACGTTGGATTTCTCCTCGTCTTGTATTTTACTTTTTAATTTGCTGAAAAGATTATTCAGCGTGTTTGTAGTTTTAAATGCCAGCTCAAATTTTGTGTTGTCAAAAAATTTTTATTCTATAGTGTTTATATTTACTCCTGAATGATAAAGAGCCGAGAAGTTGATAGTATATCCAAGAGCAGTGGTTGACCTTTAAATTGATATCAATTACATTGTCGTATGTACTCGGATGTGGGAGTTACATTTAAATATTTATAGGTGCTCACATACTCAGATATTATTTAGTAGCACATTACCACACTAGAGGCGGAAATACAGCGCGAACCGCTTTGAAATTTTCCATGAGGATCCAGGAATGGTCAAGGATAAGGCCTATAATTTTCGGTGATGATCAGATAATAATATTGTGATGAGGTTGACCGAAAACTTAATTTTTTGTGTTTTTTCTAGTCAATATATAGGCCACAATTGAAAGTCGAACATTTCAAGGAGTGGATTTTTAACCATTTGTTTTACAATGTGTAGATTTAAAAACAAAAATCAAAGGGTTACTTTTTACAATTTATACGCGGCCATCGATATAGTCTATAGTCGTATTGAGCTACAGCGACTCCGGTGGCTAGGCCATGTTGTGCGAATGAATGAGAATGCCCCAGCTCAAAAGGCATATAAAAGCGAGCTTATTGATTGTTCCCGTAGAAGGGGAAGGACAAGAAATAGATAGAAAACAACATCTTGGAACGTGGTCTTCCAAATTGGTGGAGATGCGCACAAGACCGACGCGCTTTGAAATATTTTTTAAGCTCGGATTATGGAACAAACGTTCTATTCTGTAAAGTATATTTTTTCAAGACGTGGACATTTTAAATAATATTTTTTCAAGGCGTGGACATTTTAAATAGTATTTGTTCAAGGCCTATAATATTTTTTCAAGGTCTAGAATATTTTATATATTTGTTTTTCATGGTCTTGAATATTTTTTCAAGGTCTAGAATATTTTTTCAGGGCTTTGAATATTTTTTCAAGGTCTAGAATATTTTTTCAGGGCCTTGAATATTTTTTCAAGGTCTAGAACATTTTTTCAGGGCCTTGAATATTTTTTCAAGGTCTAGAATATTTTTTCAGGGCCTAGAATATTTTTTCAAGGTCTAGAATATTTTTTCAGGGCCTTGAATATTTTTTCAAGGTCTAGAATATTTTTTCAGGGCCTTGAATATTTTTTCAAGATCTAGAATATTTTTTCTAGGCCTGGAATATTTGTTCAAGGTCTGGAATATTTTTTCAAGGCCTGGAATAGTTTTTTAAGGCATGGAATATTTTTTAAAGAATATTGAGAATATTTTTGAAGAAGCAACCAACTTCTACTTTAAAAAATATGTTTTCTGAAGCATGAATTTAAAAAATATATATTATTTTTTAACGTTTAATACAAGGCGAGAATTTAGGCTTGGACTTAAAAAGTATTTTTTTAGGCCCGAGCTGGGATTTAAAAAAATATATGTTTTCAAAGTCCTTTATTTTGGCATTCCAATTTCTTAGAGGGCGAAAACATGATTTTTCTTAATTCTCATAGAAAGGTTACTTTTCGGTATTTCAACGATATAAAACGCACTTTTTCTAGTGAAGTGGCTGATGAATAAATAATTTCTAGGCCCCGGTATTAAAAAAAAAATGATCCCGCTTAATTTACGTATATTGAAGCTTCTACCACACAATGCAAAAATTCAATGTACCCATAAAAGGTCCAGACCGAAGGTATTTTTATGCATTTCATATGAAAGGAAGTTAGAAATTTTTATGTGAAAAAATATAAATTCACCTCTCTCATGATTTATTATGAAATGTGTCATAAATGTAATAAAATATTTTCATTTTATATACTTTTCTAAAGGGGATGAAGAATAAGAACGAGTTTATTTATGATTGTCATAAAAAAACTTTTTGTTTATCATTAAAATACACATTTAATTCAGTATATGTCATTTATGATAAAAAACAACAACACATCTGAAATATTTAATTACTAATAAAGAAATAAAATTGTCGCGAAGCTCCCCCAGACCTTCTTTACCGTATGGTGGAGGGTCTAAAAATCCACGCTTAATTTAGTAGATAAAAATTTTGAATATTTTTTTTAATTTACGATAGATAACGTTTTTTTTTTTAATTCAAGCCTAAAACATTGTTATATGAAACCCATATTATTTTTTTTTTAATTTAGAACTAAAATTGTTTTTAGTATTTAAATATTCTAGTGATTTGAAGGGTATTTATATATTTCAATATATGGTTAAGCTATTTATTTAAGAATTATCGAATATTTAAAGTTTTATTTCAATAAATCGAATAAATCATTAAAACAGCAACTTTTATAAATTGAGCATTTTATTTGCAAATGATTACGCTGAATGAAAAAATAAATAAACGAACTACCAACGACTAATTGGCTTGGGTTTTTAAACAAACATTTTTGGTAACTTTTAGCTTAGAAAAGCAAAAAACAAAAAAAAAAAACAACTCGAATATTGAGGCATATTTACCGCAGACATAGGAAATTGTGGAGAGAGAATGCAATTCACACACACACCCGCATTCATACATACACGAATAAATAAATAAAAAAATGCTGGAAATAAATTTATCTACAACTAAAACTACTGGGACGTGACTGTGACTGTGCCATTGGTGGGTGGTTGTAGGCACAATATCTACCCTCTATATCATCCTACCACAGCTAGCATTAAATGCAAGTAAAGTTTAAAATATTTGTGTATTTTTTTCCATCTCCCATACATGGGTGTTTGTATGAGTGTGTGTGTGTGGTGCAAGAGTTAAGAATTAAATTGGTTTGAGTTTCGAACGTGGTCTCTCATGTGGTTTCTGCAAATGCCAGTGCTGGATTTCTCAATTGCAGCAGCCGTCACCGAAGGCTGAACGAAAGTTTTGTGTGAGCAACTAAATTTTGCATATCTACTAAATTATGCAAGGCCTCATCCTCCTTCTCCTCCTCTTCGGCAATGGCACATGACAGTGACCATGGAAAGTTGTAACCAAACAATAGAAGAATATGTCAATAACAGCATAACATGCTATAAATTCTAATTATAGGAAAAAATATTTACATAACATGTATGTGTATGTGTGTGTGTGTAAATAGAGTGGTGTTTGTTTTTAGTTTAATTAAAAAAATCACACTATGAATTAGAATATTAAAAGCCTATAGGAGAGCTGTTTCTATCTGTAGATAGGAAGCTGGACTTTTGATATATAAAAGTCTATAGAAGGTGTCTTATATAGACAGGAATCAGACATACGACATATGCCCAGTAAAAAAAGAAATCAGAGACCACAAAAACAAAATTTGTTAAAGGTTTCAACAAAAAATATTTTAAAAAATCCACGACATTGATCGGTCCCGGAAAAACAAATTTAACCAGTAAAGAAAGTAGTAAAGTCGGACGGGGCAGACTATATAATACCCTTCACCACTATGGATGGATGGATTCTAACAATACTTGACACAAGATTCGCTATGCTATCTTATGTATGTTGTGCAAAATTTGGTACACCATTTATTTAAAATCGGAAGAAATCGGATCTATGGCAGCTATATATAAATCTGAACCAATTTTCACGAAACTTAACACACATCATTCTACATTTAATTCAGAACGCTATGCCAAATTTCGTCTAAGTCGAAGGATATATAGGGACTTTGGTACACCATTTACATAAAATCGATATGGGAGCTATATCTAATTCTGAACCTATTTCCAAGAAAATTTACACTCATCATTCCTGACAGAAGTCAGTACGATATGCCAAATTTCGTGGAAATCATAAGATATATAGGGACTTCGGTATCCATTTACCTTAAAACGGACGAAAATATATATGGGAGCTATATGTAATTCTGAACCGATTTTCATGAAACTTTGCACACATCAATCTAGAATTCATACAGTACGCTTTGCAAATGTCGTGCAAATCGAAAGATATATAGGGACTTTGGTACACCATTTACTTTAAATCGGACGAAAATATATATGGGAGCTATATCTAAATCTGAACTGATTTTCAAGAAACTCAACACATAACATTCTTGGCATAATTCATTACGCAATGCAAAATTTTATTACAAATATTAGTAAAAGACTACATCTGTTACCTGTCTCTAAAATATTGAAAACAAAAACAGTGAGCGCAGCAGTATAGTCGGACGGGGCCGACCATATGATACCCTACACAAGTTCCACGAAAATCTTACATTCTGTGGTTCTACATTCTGAGCTTGGATAATATTTCGCTATATTTGTACCCTCTTGACCAACTAGAGGTCAACAAATACTACTAATATTCAGTACAGCCGTTTTATTTACTTGTCCATATTCCCTTCACCGTGGGTTGTGTTGTGATGGTCGACTTTCAATTTCAAAAAAAAAAAAAAAACACACACACACACAAATTAAGTTTTCGTTCTTCATCCCAAAATTATTATCTGATCATCACCAACAATTATAGGTGTTGTCCTTGA
>NW_026884138.1:0-11210 GCF_032173495.1 Musca vetustissima
ACTTCAGCTCATCTACATAGACTCCCTGCACTTCAGCTCTTCTATATAGACTCGCTGCATTTCAGCTCGTCTATACAGACTCGCTGCACTTCAGCTCGCCTATATAGACTCCCTGCACTTCAGCTCGTCTATATAGACTCCCTGCACTTCAGCTCATCTACATAGACTCCCTGCACTTCAGCTCGTCTATATAGACTCCCTGCACTTCAGCTCGTCTATATAGACTCCCGGCACTTCAGCCCTGCACTTCAGCTCGTCTATATAGACTCCCTGCACTTCAGCTCATCTACATAGACTCCCTGCACTTCAGCTCGTCTATATAGACTCCCTGCACTTCAGCTCGTCTATATAGACTCCCGGCACTTCAGCCCTGCACTTCAGCTCGTCTATATAGATTCCCTGCATTTCAGCTCGTCTATACAGACTTCCTGCACTTCAGCTCGCCTATATAGACTACCTGCACTTCAGCTCGTCTATATAGAATCCCTGCACTTCAGCTCGCCTATATAGACTCCCTGCACTTCAGCTCGCCTATATAGACTCCCTGCACTTCAGCTCGCCTATATAGACTCCCTGCACTTCAGCTCGCCTATATAGACTCCCTGCACTTCAGCTCGCCTATATAGACTCCCTGCACTTCAGCTCGTCTATATAGACTCCCTGCACTTCAGCTCTTCTATATAGACTCGCTGCACTTCAGCTCGCCTATATAGACTCCCTGCACTTCAACTCGTATATATAAACTCCCTGCACTTCAACTCGTCTATATAGACTCCCTGCACTTCAACTCGTCTATATAGACTCACTGCACTTCAACTCGTCTATATAGACTCCCTGCACTTCAATTCGTCTATATAGATTCCCGGCACTTCAGCTCGTCTAGACTCCCTGCATTTCAGCTCGTCTATATAGACTCCCTGCACTTCAACTCGTCTATATAGACTCCCTGCATTTCAACTCGTCTATATAGACTCACTGACGCTTCAGCTTATTCCCAGGCCTTTTAGCTTTTACGTTTTTGTTGAGATCGCTATCCTTCCCCATTTTGCAACGTGACCAATTGGCAGAACATCTTATGGCTACACACTAAAACAGCAACTGGAAGTTCGCCACAATTTCAATGTTTTATGCAAATTTTCCTGCAAAAATAACTGACATTTGCATGCATATGTGCTTAAGACCGAACCTAGGCAAATTTGAGTACGCAGTGGACAACAGCTCTTACAATTTAATGTGTTACACTCTTACACTCTACCCATGACTATTGGAATATATGAATCGTAATACCATAACTCACATAGGGCCCACAATATTCGACTTAACTGCTGCGAATTTCTATATTTCTTCTGTTGTTTTTTATACATTTGTAGTAGCACTTTATATTATAAGAACACCCAAAATATTGCAAGGCGTACAGGACCAACAAAAAATCACTACTTCTATGTTGAAATATTATGTTAGACACAGAAACACACACACAAACTCTCTAACATCTGAATCTGTTTATTTTTCGTAGAAAATGTTGGCCAACGGAAGTTGTTTAACGATGATCTCTATCGAAAAGTGTTTATGTTTCTTGAGCGTTTCACTTAAATCCCTTCTGTATACAAGCTCTTGTAAAATTTTGTTAAGCTCCTAGGTGCTTTCTAATGGATACGGTCACACTGGATTAGACAATAAGACGGAGACGGTGCTTTGTCTTTACTACTTGAAATTTGCAGTAGTCATAAATAGAGCTTAAGTTGGTAATATACAAATCATGCATTTGGGATACTTGCACAGTAGGTTTATTGTTTAATAATATAGAAAGTTATATTTTTGGAAAGTTTTTATAGTATTACCGAATAATTTAGAGGAATATACATTTTAGAGTATAATTGGATTGAGCGGATAGATGATAATCGCAAACAATTTAAGACTCCCTTTCCTTCATGCATGTTCTCAAGCTTGTATACTCAATGACCTTTAACTGGCCTATTAAAGATTTTCTGCCCACATTGAATTCCTCCCTTTTTAGGTCGCTACTTTAAATTCTTACCTAGACATACCACATGTGGCAATAGAAAACTCTTATCTTATTTTAGAATACTAAGTGGACTGTAGACAAAATAGACCCCTGTTTAACAAAATATTGTCTCCTTTACGCAAGAGACCCACACTATCTTTATTATACGAAAATCCCTGTTCAATATTTTGAAGTAAATTCAATTCGTTCTTTAAGTTCATAAACTTACTGGCACCTCTGCTGTCTATATGAATTGACTGGACCTGGAAAAAATTAATCTTATATTATATGAATAGTGTTCAGAAAGTATTGCCAATGTCGGGATTTCTCCATTATATGAATGCAATTCATAAAATGTTAAATACAGAGTTCTGGTCTAAGAAAGTGACAAAAGCAACTCTGGATTGTGTGTATTTGGTGGTGGTGGCGGGTTCTATGGTACACAACAATTCTTTGTCTCGTTTCTTCTCATTTACTTACATGTTCTGCGCCATTAGAACACTCATGTACAATGTTAACCATTCGGTTGGGTTTGTTGTTTCGTATCAACACTTGTTTGATATATTGTATTTATCATTTATAGGGAAATAATTTGAAAATACATATGCGAATTTTGTAACACCAATTCAGAGGTCAGCAAAAGTGTCTAAAATAAAGAAACAATGGAATGCAAATCTAGGCACAATCGAATGAGTGGAAAGTCGGCGGCTGTTAGCAAAAGAAATAGTAGTCAAAAATAACAAACACCAAGTGAAGGGAGAGGCGGAGAACGATATCAAAACAAAACACAACCGAACAAAGAATTATGGTTGTGGAGGACAACCAGAGTAATAGAGTAAAGCGAAGTAGGAAATACTTTTTATATTAATGGGATGTTAAAGTAGTTTTTTGTTTTTTGGATAAATAGTGGCTTTCTCATGGTTTTAAGAATTTTTATTTGTATTCAAAGCGAGGTACATGTACAACATGGAAACAAATTAACTATGAATGAAATTATGAATATATTCATTCAGTTTCTTTTTTTAACGATATCACCAATATTCGAACACCGAATTAGCTGAAATTTACTATTTTGGGTTCACATTCGATAACCGAATACTCTAACATGATACTTTGAGTTCTCATTAAGTGACAAATCTTGACGTAGAATATTTCATTTCATGTGAAGAATATTTTTCGTCTATATTATCCTTCTAAAACGACATCTAGTGGGAACAAATAAGGTTTCACATTTTAAGGTATTTTGGCGTTTGAATATGAATTTTCTATCATTTTTGAAAAAGGAGAGCGAAAAGACCCCTTCGAGAGTCGACTGAAGGTTAACGTATTTGACAAAAATATATCTTACATTTATATCAGTAATATTGCCAAAGACCCTATATACCTTACATGCAAGGAATTCGAGAAATCTTAATCGGAATATTTTCAAAATCGTTGTAAATATGTAAACTTGTAAAATGCCGAGACACGTATCTTCTTTATTTTTCTTTAAGCTTTGGTGCTTCTGCTCTAGAAAAGCTCACTTCAGAGGCCTGATTGCAGCGCCTTTTACTATTGAGTAGCTGAGCTCAGAGTTCTCTACCTTTTATGTAGCTGGCCTCAAAGACCTATTTCTCCATTTTCGTCTGCTGCAGGGTCTCTGTTGTAGAATGTCATGGTCCAGAGACGTATTTATACCCTTCACCACACTGTGGTACAGGGTATTATGTCTTTGTGCATATGTTTGTAACAGGCAAAAGGAAACGTGATAGACACATGGTTCCTTTTGAGAATATGCATAGAATCACTTTCTAAGTCGATTTATGCATGTCCGTCCGTCCGTCTGTCTGTCCATGTTAAATTGTAAACAAAGTACAGGTCGCATTTATGATCCGAATTGGATGAAATTTGGCATAGGTCACTTATTCGGCCCAAGGACGAACCCTATTGAAATTGGGAAAAATCGGTTCAGATTTAGATACAGCTCCCATATATATTTAACCGATTTAATGTAAACGGTCCCTATATATCTTTCAATTTGCACGAAATTTGGTTCAGCCTAATCATTTATGTCTAGAATGATGTCTGCCAAGTTTCGTGAAAATTTTCAGTCTGTTCAAGGTCCAATATCATAATTCTCGAATCTTAATTTCTGTACTTAGGTATTTCGTCTTATTCTTGCAGTAATAACCATGTTATAGCCGCCCTAATAAAATCAAGTTCAAAAAGTCCACCTCTTGGATGAGGGTATAAGCAGTTCGGTCCGACTGAATTAACGCCGTTTTTACATGTTTATACCCTTCATCACACTGGATATTATGGCGTAGTGCAGAAATACATAGAATTACTTTCAGGGTCGATTTTTGCATGTCCGTACGTCTGTCTGTCTCTCCATTTCACTTTTGTTCCCATCGAAGCCACTGTATAACTACATCTGTCCTATGCAGTTTATAAATTGTCGTGAGTTTGTCTTTTTTTCTTTGGTAGATAGTTTTTAGAGCTCAAATCGGTATTAGCAGAATTAAGTGAACTTTGCAGAGTAAAGGGTAATCAACGTGCACTGGTGTTCCAAACAAAAAAAAAAAAAACTGACTTTCAGCTGATGTTGTTGTTCTTGTAGCTGACTACGATATCAACCCACGCATGATTATATTTTTGGTCTATGACGCTGTAATTCACTAACTGGAATAAATTCAACTGAGGCAGCAGCAACACCAGCACCACCAACAACTTCAGCATTGTCATACAACAAACGGTGATGGCGTTGGGTGATTTCAACTATAGGTTGTTGCTTTTTTGGCAACATCACAACCAGCAACTTATGAATGAATTTTGTTGGTTTCCTTCAAAAAAAGCCAAACGTTTTGTTGTTTCTTTGAGGTTACCAACATGATTTTTATGAATGAGTAATAATGTTTTGGCTTTGGACTACTGCTACAAGTTTTGCCAGTTTTGCGCTCAGAGTGTTTTGCCATTCAACAGTTTTGCCAAAGCTTAGTTCAGCCAGTCATTCATTCATTTAGCCATTCATTCATGTATATTTTGTTCGCTGCAAGTCTGTCGGTCTAGATCTATCTCAGAGTACTTGCACAGATGTATCGCGTACCATGATGACGATGATGAAAGAGTACCAAAACAACAATCCAGCACAAATGTCACAACTTCCTCGGTTATCTCTTTTCTACGCATTAGCCGAATTGCAGCAGAATCGATTTTCTACATAGTCAACTACAGCGTTTATTTCTATTAATCTTTGAATACAAACAGTATAATAATAAATTTAACTAGAAATTAGCATAATCTTATATTTTAAATACAAATACTAAATGACATGGTATCTATTGTGGCGTAGAAAACAATTCCAGGAGCTATTTGTTTGTAAGAAAATAAAACTAATGGATATATAATAATGGTCACTGCGATTGACTTGTGGAAAAAGGTTAGTCTTATATTATTCCTTGGTATTGGTACACCATCGGTGTCCGTATACGACTCTATATAACAGAAGATTAGACAACGGGTTTCAATGTCATGTAATTATAAAGCACAGGTAAATAATTTTTAATATGATAGAAAAAAGTGTAGCATTCTTATAATACCTAAATTTACCGAAGACTTTCAGAAAGTCGTATATATATAGAATACACCGAAGGGTATATACCCTAGTAAGGAAGAACCCAATTTGAACGGTCCGACTATATGATAGCCTGAACGAGTTGGCCTAAGAATCTTATTGCAGCGCATAATAAATTATGGCTGCTAGACCATTGTACACCATTTTATATGGATGTAATATTTACACTAATTACGATAAAAATTGTTGATATTTTTTAGCCAGCCAAATATTTAATGTTGATCGTCATCGGTGCCTCATTTATCTGGAAACGAAAAAATAATTGGAAGCGTATGGGGTCTATATCCATATCGGATTCGATTACCACAATTTCAATAGGGCTCAACTCTGGAACAGAAGAATCAGTAGAATGTCTAGTTTCATGGCAATTGAGAAAATAATGCTATCTGCAAAGTAGTAAAAAAATTTAAAAAGTCACAAAACCTGCACCTATATTGATAATTTTTCGTGGGATGGAACACTTGTTTATAGTCGGGGGAACCGTTAGTCGGGCAAACGGGCCCATCTTCTAACTTCCTCTGCTCTTTGTCATTTGGCATATCTTCATCTGTCTTACAAGAGACGGCTACTAAACTACTGTAAAACCAGTAAGGAAAGTTCTAAATCTGAACCTATTCCGACTAAACTTCGCACACGTTATTATAGACTACTACGGTACGGTATTACAAATTTCGTCTTAATCGGACGAACATTGGGAGTTTAGCAGCGTTGTCAAAACGTGATTGAGAAAAAATGACAATTAAAAACGAAAGTAGTAAAGTCGGACTGGGCCGACTATATGATACCCTTCACCACTTTAGGTATGTTGTATATAAGTTAATAAAAAGACTTGTGTGCCTTTTGGTGAGTTAGAATGAACTAACTTCTTTATTCAAATCAAAAACTTATTCTACTTAAACTAAACAAATCAAAATTGCTGACAATACGCTGACACTACACTTCCCATGGTCACGCCACCAGACGTAACACGACTCCATGCTAAGCACACAACAGTCAACCAAGCAAAGCTCACAAAGGCAACATTGTTGCCTGTTAGTTTGGCAGGGATGTGCTAACTACCCCCTCACTTAAGTGAAGGCCGTCCTCGGTCTTCTTTATAGCCATTGCTACGGCAGATTTAAAATCTCGCTGTTCTCTCTTCTTCACCCTACGCTTAATGAGGCACAAGATGGAATAGAGTAATCCGATACTCATAAAAACAACACAACCAACTAATATTGGCCGCACTTTTGCATCTCTTTCAAGTTCGCCAATATATTGTAAGTTTTGCAAGTTCATCTCATGGACAGATGATAAACTTAAAATTTCGCTGTGGTTGTTTATAATAATTGAGGGAAATGATGGTGTTCCCGGTTTCCGCATATCAATGTTGTTTTTATTTACGAACAGCGTACCATTGACAGTCACATTCTTTTCAAAAGTTATTAGGAATGTGCCGTTTATGTTTCTTACATTTTCGGTTGCTTCTTTCACTTCTGCAATAGCGTCATTCACAATGACAATTCCATCATCGATTTCTGCCACTTTTTCAAGATTATTGCTTTGCGTATTACAGTGTGCTGATTTACCCGATATGAGTTGTTGAGCGCAGGTTGACTCTGGCATCAGTTGACAATAGGTTGAAGATATTGCGTGCTTGCAATCTGTTGCTGAATAAGTCTTTCCTTCACAGTCTACCACAGTGTTGGTGTCAGCGAATTGAATAATTTTATTGAAGTGGGGAACTGGGAATAAAGAAATTTTCTGACATGTTCGTATTGGAATGGGATATCTAATGATAAAATGCAAACAAAATTCATTTGATATTACTTTTACTTTAGACAAATACATTAGTTCTGATATGGTAAAATCTGTGTATTGCTCATTGATCTGATTTTTTATAAAAAATTTTAAATCATCCTGGTCCAAAACTGTGGGATTTATAATATTGATTTTAGCCAAAGTTACAGATAAAATTATATTTTGTAATTCCATAAGCAGCATTCTGTTTCTAGCCATTAAAATTTCAAAAAGTTTAACAGTATCAATTTGTTCCTTTCGTTCGGTATTTAAGATTGTGTTTACTGCATTGGTCAACTTTTCTATTTGGATCTGTATTTTCGTATTTATTTCTATTTGTCTGTTGTTGGAATCTACGAGTTGTTTCTCGACAAATTTGACATCCTCCCAGTCATCGGCATCTGGTGTACCGGCAATAACCTTCAGTGCTGTGCCTATAAGATTGATGCTTCTCGCATGCCGATGATGTACGGTGAGTGTTGTTAAAAGAGTATCAATATGCAATACATCGGCCTCCAATATCTTTTTAACATGCGTCTGAGGGAAGATCTGTATTGCGTTTTTTGTATCGTCTAATATCTCGGAATACGTTGTAAGGTTTGTCGTATGTCTTAAGTACCCATATTTGTTCCATATAATCGCGTTCCCGTCCAAAATTGGGATATAATCGGAATGCGAATAATCAATAATCTTTGCAAATGTGAGGTTTATCATAAGAAGCAATTGTAGTGTTAGCCTGCGTAAAGAAAAATAAAAGGTAGACGAAGAAACATTTAGACATCTTATTGAAAGGATTATCTTAGGTTGTCCTTATGGACCACCCTCCCCTTTATTAGGACAGTTGTCCCCATGTCTGCTTCAACAGTAGCTTCTTCATAAAGTGGGGTCATTTTATTTCCAAGTCTACGATTATTCTTAACAAAGACTTTGTCTCCCACGTTATAAACTTTGTCATAACGACTTTTGTTGAAGTATTGTAACTGCCTGTTTTGCGCGTTACAGATTCGCTCTTTAATCTTTTCTCTTACTTCAGAAGGTGTAGAATGTATCGTATCAATAGGTCTCTCATTCGTGACAGAATGAATTGTCCGGTTATATTCTATGGTCGATTGTAAGATGAGTTCGACAGTGTCATCGATCTTCCTTTCTATTTTTAGGCATCTTGCGATTTCGGCAAGAGTGCTGTGAAATCTCTCTACCTGCCCGTTTGATGTGCTGTGTAGAGGAGGTGAATTGACAATTTCGACATTAAACCTGTTTTTCAGAATTGATCTGATAGTCTCGGAGTTGAAAGACCTCTCATTGTCACAATAGACAATTTTGGTGTTTGGAAAAATATTCATTAATTGGAGAATCGGTTCTCTTATGTCCAGAATTGTTCTGGTGGCTATTGGCTGTACCACTGCGAATTTTGAGAATTTATCCACGCAAGTTAAGAAATGTTTTTTATCAGTTGAATAAATGTCAATATGTAGAATTTCACCGGCATATGAAGGAACTATTGTCTCTCCTATAACATGTTTCTCTGGGTGTCGATTGTATTTAGCTTTTGAACAGGTTTTGCAGTTTGCAACAACCTCATTCGCTATTTTTACCATTTTGGGGAAATAGTATTCCGAAAGGATTTGTTTAACGTTCTCTTGAGCTGCCCGATGAGCTCTATTGTGTTCACTTACAACAATTTCTCTCTGATCGCATTGATTGAAGATGTCAGCGACAAATTTACTACAAAATCTGAACTTTGTTGAAGGAAACATTTTAATCAAATCATGTTGAATGTGAGCCAACACAGGTAGGTCGCAATGAATGGCATTTACTACTTCAGTATTGACTGCATCAACAAGTTTAGCCAGTATTTCGTTTTTATCCCCGAATTCTATGATATGTCTCGTTTTGTTTCCGAAAAGTATAAAATTTCGAGTGGCGGGAAATTCTGCCTCTTCCAGAATGATTTGGTTGCGGAAACAATTGACCGGTTTGTCTGAGCTTTCCATAGTGTAGGTGTATGACTCCTCACTATGAACTGTTGCCATGTCTGACGAATTTTCGTTCTCTAATGCATAGACGACTTGCCTTGATAGCGCATCTGCAACTTGATTTTCTTTTCCTGGTTTATAATATAAGTTTGCATTATGTTCATCTATAAAAGCTTTCCAGCGCTTAATTTGTGCATTAGGATTACGGTCCGAAACTGAATATGTTAACGGTTGGTGGTCAGTGAAGATGTTAAGAGTCTTCACACCATAAAGGTAATGCCTTAGAGTTTTTAGAGCCCAGACTATTCCTAGAAGTTCCCTTTCGTTTGTGGCGAGATTCAACTCCTTATCCGATAACGCTCTAGGATAGAACAGCACCTAGACCATGCCCTGATGCATCAGTAGTAAGGTCGAATGCTTTTTTATAGTCAGGGTACATCAACAAGACGTCTTCTGAACATAGAATATTTTTTAATTTGTAAAATGCATCCAGTTGGGAGGCATTAAGATTGATGATAACCTTTTTGGATTTGGTTGCAGGAATTTTTCCGTTTTCTCCTTTTAAATTATCGGTTAAAGGTTTTGCAATTTTGGCAAAGTCCCTTATAAAACATCGGTAATAGTTCGCTAGCCCAAGAAATGATCTCAAAGCGAACAACGTCGTTGGTTCTGGGAAATTTTGTATGGCACTTATCTTTGATGGTGCCGTTTTTATACCTTCTTTTGATACGACAAAGCCAAGGTATTCAACTTCGGATTTAAAAAAAATTTGACTTTTCAATAGAGACTCTCATGTTTGCATCGAGCAGTTTCCTAAGAACACAGTCGATATGTTTTACATGATATGTTTTACATGATTCTCTTTGGTTTCTGAAAAAACAACTTTTTTATTTCTGAGTTTACAAATTCAGATACCCCCATTGGGTATGGATATAGTTTAGAGTAAATTGGTTCTTCGTTCTCCATGTTAATAGTAGCAACGATATTTGTGTTGTAAGGTAGTGCTTCTTTAGGATCAGCAAAAACCTTCATTCGTTTTTTTAACAATTTCTGAAAATCCGCCTTAACTGCGAAAGGCACATCAATCTTATCAATTTCTATAAAATTAACATCTTTACATTCAAAAAATTCAATAAGTTCAGAGCCAGAATTATGTCGGATGACTCCTTTATTTAGGTCAATGTTTGCATTGATTTGTTTTAATAGGTCTAAGCCCACAATAGCGTCAAATGTTGTTAAAGTTGGCAAAATGAAAAATGTAGAGTTCATGCCAAATAAATTTACAAAACATTTTTTGTTTAATAGGTGTTTGTCCATTGACAGAGTGAACCGAGAAAGGAGTACTTACAGGAATTATATGTTGAAAGGATTAATAATTTCCTCATTTTAGTCTCGGCGGAAATAAAATAAACATATTTCAGCTAACAAACACGGATAAAATTAAACAAAGAAAAAATCTCCAACTAATTAAAAATTAAACAAAAAATACAAATAAAAAATAAAACAAACTGCCTAAAAGAAAAGCAAAAAAGAAGTCATTTGTCATGTCAAAGTGGTAGAAGGGAGAGGCAGTTGGAAAAAAGTTTAATAGTTGTGCAAGAATTTACAAAGAAACAAACCAACAACAACGAAATGGAAGTGTTTCTCCTATGGAAATGGACGACAATTTTCTTGATAGATCGTCGACTTTTTTGTCGACTTCTGATTTATGTGTCTGAATCGCTGCACGTACAGCAGATTCTATCAATTTTGAAATTTCGTCCGCATTCATAATATCTTTTTTTTATAGAAAAGTTGGTATAACACAATCTTAATCACTTCACAGAAATTGAAATAT
>NW_026884139.1:0-113441 GCF_032173495.1 Musca vetustissima
TTACTGCTGAAAATTGGTTATATAGGTCCAAGTTTTTATATAACCCTTATATAAAGGCCCTGTTCCAATTTTCGATATTATTAAGTTCTTAGTCGAATTTTCTCAACAAAGTGGCTATAAATTGGCATATCGGACTTCTGCCGAATAAAAACCTTGTTTTCAGAAATTATGTAATGTTTTTTTAAAATGGCATCCAAGCAAATGTCCCATTATATTTTCGATGTTTTGAAGTTCCTAATCCACCTTGAGTGTATATAATTTTGAACATAATTTATTGAAAGCATGAGCAATCTACTACCACATAATATAGTATCATAGTCCCCACATAAAGGTACGACCAAGTATTTACCCTCCAGGATGGCACTAATTCACATGGCTATATTTTATTATCAGTTCGCGCACGGGTACAACAGCCGTTTTGGATGACCTTCGTCTTTGTGAGGGCGAGGCTTTGATTGAATTCGTTAAACGAAGTTTTCACAGTACTACCGATATTGCTTTATCACCATACATAGATTGAATGAAACCGATACACCCTTGTCTTGTAAACACTGTTCGATAAAATTCATTTTTTTTTTTGATAATTATCGTTTGATGGCGGGCATGATAACTCCCCACTGGAACCTCGGAATCCGAAAATTCCAACGGCGTTAGAAAGAGCACATGTCTGTCTCTCGTATGAACTAGGATTATTGACTTCGCTCTAAAATTAATAAAATAGCGGACCTTTGTAAACATATTTTTGGAAAATCACCGATTTTTTTAACCAAAAACCAAGTTAAAAAATAAGTAAGATCTTCAGCGATTGGCTTTATCCTAGTTCATACGATAGCTATACACTTACAGAAAAACGTGTAAAAATTTGGAATAGATTGGGTCATTAGTTTTTGAGTTATCGTGCCCGCCATTCGCAAAAGAGAAAAATGCGTTTAAAGTTTGAGAAGCCCTTTAGCCGTCACTTGATGCTGATACAATAACACTTTTTTTCAATTGCTACTCCTTATCCCCCACCTTTAAGACAAGAAAATACTTTGTTATCTTAATCAAGTTTTGGTAATTTCTACATAAGACACCCCCATGTACCCAGGCTTAGGGGAGTAAAAATAAAAAAAAAAAAACAAAACATCTGGAAACTATTCAGTTCCTCACCATTTAATATAGCGCATCAGTTACAACACCAAAACGAATACATCCCCAGCAATTCCCCATTGGTAGCAATAATCGCCCATTGGTGGTGGTAGTCATAACATAACTTTATGTTCCTCCTGATGCGGACGACGATAGCTATGGTTGATGCCAATGAAGATGATGATGATGCTGTTGCTCGATATAACGTATCCATGGCAAACTCGTTTACAACAGTGTACATTTGTTTTTTTATAGTGAACTTGATTTTACGCTTAGTTGAATTTTTACAATCCTTGAAGATGTGTGCGGCTTGGTAAATTTGCCGTTCCTTTTGTGTTTTATGTTGTTTCGAGATCTCAATCGTGAGAGAGAGACGTAAAACTAACCACTTTGTATAGCTGTGCACCTTGGTACTTTATTAATATTATTATTCGTAGCTACCAAGGATACAGTGGTTAGAACATAAGGAGGACAATTTTAAAGATTTTCAAGGACCAAAAATGGTATACATTTTTAAAGACTATTCTTCAAGGACCAACATATTTCTCCAAACACCCACAAAAGGCGTAGATTTTTAAAGAATATTTTTTAACATCCCCATAAGGTGTCGATTTTTAAGAAATATTTTTTCAAGCATCCTCACAAAGCCTACTTTTTTTAAATAAATTATTCTCAAGGATCCTCACAAGGCCAAGATTTTTTGAAGAATATTTTTCTTAAGGATCCTCACAAGGCCAAGATTTTTTAAAGAAAATTTTTTCAAGGATCCTCACACGGCGTAGATTTTTTAAAGAATATTTTTTCAAGCATCCACACAAGGCGTAGATTTTTTAAAGAATATTTTTTCAAGCATCCACACAAGGCGTAGATTTTTTTTCAAGCATCCACACAAGGCGTAGATTTTTTAAAGAATATTTTTTCAAGCATCCACACAAGGCGTAGATTTTTTTTCAAGCATCCACACAAGGCGTAGATTTTTTAAAGAATATTTTTTCAAGCATCCACACAAGGCGTAGATTTTTTTTCAAGCATCCACACAAGGCGTAGATTTTTTAAAGAATATTTTTTCAAGCATCCACACAAGGCGTAGATTTTTTAAAGAATATTTTTTCAAGCATCCACACAAGGCGTAGATTTTTTAAAGAATATTTTATCAAGCATCCACACAAGGCGTAGATTTTTTAAAGAATATTTTTTCAAGCATCCACACAAGGCGTGGATTTTTTAAAGAATATTTTTTCAAGCATCCACACAAGGCGTGGATTTTTTAAAGAATATTTTTTCAAGCATCCACACAAGGCGTAGATTTTTTAAAGAATATTTTTTCAAGCATCCACACAAGGCGTAGATTTTTTAAAGAATATTTTTTCAAGCATCCACACAAGGCGTAGATTTTTTAGTGTGGTGTGGTGAATTAAGTCTAGAACGATGTGTGTTAAATTTCGTAAAAACCGGTTTAGATTTTGATATAGCTCTCATATATATCTTCGTCCGATTTTATGTAAATAGTGCACCAAAGTTCCTTTATATCCTTCGATTTGCACAAAATTTGGCATAGCGTACTAAATTAAGTCTAGAAAGATGTATGTAAATTTTCATGAAAATCGGCGTACCGAATAGTGTGTATGAATTTTGCTATAACCCGTTTTCTATAAATTTTCCCCATGTTACGCAGACGGCTCTAAATCTACTCGAATGAAATTAAAGTTAGGTTAGGTTGGAGAAAGAGGGAACATAGACATGGTATTGTTAGGTTACATATGTACAATATACCCAAAGTGGTGAAGGGTATCATATAGTCGGTCCAGTCCGACTTTACTACTTTCCTTATTGGTTTAATGAATATTATTTTCAAGAATCCACAAGGATCTACACAAGGCGTAGGTTTTTTAAAGAATATTTTTCGAAGACCCTAGAACTAGGTCCAGATTTTTTAAAAAATATTTTTTCGAGGTCCTTAGATCTAGGTCCAGATTTTTTAAAAAAGTGTTTTTTCGAGGTCTCTAGAACTAGGTCCAGATTTTTTAAAGAATATTTTTTTTCATGGTCCTTAGAACCAGGTCCAGATTTTTTAAAGAATATTTTTTTCAAGGTCCTTAGAACTAAGTCCAGATTTTTTAAAGAATAGTTTTTCTAGGTACCTAGAACTAGGCTTAGATTTTTTGAAGAATATTTTTCGAGGTCCCTAGATCAAGGTCCAGATTTGTGATTGCCTCACTGTCTCCCCGAATAAAATTTTGATGGAAAAATATGGAAATGAAATGTAAAAGGGAAATGAAGGAAACTTTAAATGCACATTCACCCACACACATTCACACAGACTCATGTACACACTCTATAACCCATAAATATATCCGAAACAAAGAATAAAAATACAACAAAAAAAAAATATTTATATCTGAATGGAGTTCAACCAAAGTCAACCATCCAGAAGAAGTGAATTGGTTTGGTTTGTAAGGGTTCGCTTCGTTCATTAGATTGGAATGGTTGAATGGTCTGACGACGATGGCTACGAGGACTATGTTGTGGTTCATTGTGTGTGCTATGTGCCAGGACATTGCCTGTCATCACTATGAACATTCTTAGTTGTTGTTCTCTTTTTTTTCGTTTTGTGGCTCTTCATCGCATCTGTAACATCTGTAAAATGTAATAATTTTATGTTATGTGTGGAAATATTTATGGTAAAGTTCAAACAAGTTAATTTTGAAAAACAGTGGATTTTTTTCTCGGGTGATTCTCTTCCCCTTCCAGACGATGTCTGTGTGGGAGTAATAATGTAAACAAAAGAGAGAAGAAATCCAAAAATACCTTCCTTGTGTTGGGTTTTAATAAAAATTAATAGCAAAAAATGCTGCTAAATTAGGAAATTTGGAATTAGTGTTCCTTGAAAGGACGAATTGAGGTGGAAAGTAATCACAATGGAAATAATAGATGTTCAAATTACAGTAATGAGACAGAATGTGGATTTATTAACAATATCTTCTTCAAAACCTAACGCCATGTTAGGAGTTTTTAAAAATATATTTTCCAAAACCTAACAAGGCGTGGATTTATTATACCCATCACCACACTGTGGTACAGGGTATTATGTCTTTGTGCATATCTCTGTAGCAGACAAAAGGAAACGAGATAGACACATTGTTCCTTTTGAGAATATGCATAGAATCAATTTCTAAGTCGATTAATGCATGTCCATCCGTCCATGTTAAATTCTAAACAAAGTACAGGTCACATTTACGATTCGAATTGGATGAAATTTCTCACTGCCCATTTATTTGGCCCAAGGACGAACCCTATTGAAATTGGGAAAAATTGGTCGAGATTTAGATATAGCTCTCATATATATTTTCGTCCGATTTAAAGTAAATGATATACCAAAGTCCCTATATATCTTTCGATTTACACGAAATTTGGCACGGCGTGCTGAATTGAGTCTAGAATGATGTGTGCTAAGTGTCGTGGAAATCGGTTCAGATTTCGATATAACTCCCAAATATATTTTCGTCCGATTTAAGGTAAATGGTGCACCAACGTCCCCATATATCCTCCAATTTGCACGAAATTTGGCACACCGTGCTGAATTGAGTCTAAAATGATGTGTGCTAAGATTCGTGGAAATCGGTTCAGATTTCGATATAGCTCCCATATATAATTTCGTCCGATTTAAGGTAAATGATGCACCAAAGTCTGCCGATTTGTACGAAATGTGGCACATAGTAATGAATTAAACCTAGAATGATGTGTGCTAAGTTTCGTGAAAATCGGTTCAGATTTAGATATAGTTCCTCTACATATTTTCGTCCGATTTAAGGTAAATGGTGCACCAATGTCACTATATATCTTCCGATTTGCACGAAATTTGACGCGGCGTGCTGAATTGAGTCTAGAATGGTGTGTGCTAAGATTCGTGTAAATCGGGTCAGATTTAGATATATTTTCGTCCGCTTTTATGCAAATGGTGCACCAAAGTCCCTATATAACTTTCGATTTGAACGAAATTTGTCACATCGTACTGAATTGAGTCTAGAATGCTGTGTGATACGTTTCGGAAAAATCGAATCAGATTTCGATTGAGACTTGAATGACATTATTGCATTTTGTTGAAATTGGTCCAGATGTAGCCATAACTACCATGTGTATTTCGAACGGGTGTCTGATTGAGATTAAATTTTTCACAAATATTTTACAAAAGCCTAACAAGGCGTGGATTTATTAAAAATATTTTTTTCAAAGCCTAACAAGGCGTAGATTTATTAAAAATATTTAGGGATCAACAAGGCGTAGATTTATTAAAAATATTTTTTTCAAAGCCTAACAAGGCGTAGATTTATTAAAAATATTTCTTTCAAAGCCTAACTAGGCGTAGATTTATTAAAAATATTTTTTTCAAAGCCTAACAAGGCGTAGATTTATTAAAAATATTTTTTTCAAAGCCTAACAAGGCGTAGATTTATTAAAAATATTTTTTTTCAATGCCTAACAAGGCGTGGATTTATTAAAAATATTTTTTTTCAATGCCTAACAAGGCGTGGATTTATTAAAAATATTTTTTTTCAATGCCTAACAAGGCGTGGATTTATTAAAAATATTTTTTTTCAATGCCTAACAAGGCGTGGATTTATTAAAAATATTTTTTTTCAATGCCTAACAAGGCGTGGATTTATTAAAAATGTTTTTTTTCAATGCCTAACAAGGCGTGGATTTATTAAAAATATTTTTTTTCAATGCCTAACAAGGCGTGGATTTATTAAAAATATTTTTTTTCAATGCCTAACAAGGCGTGGATTTATTAAAAATATTTTTTTTTCAATGCCTAACAAGGCGTGGATTTATTAAAAATATTTTTTTTCAATGCCTAACAAGGCGTGGATTTATTAAAAATATTTTTTTTCAATGCCTAACAAGGCGTGGATTTATTAAAAATATTTTTTTTCAATGCCTAACAAGGCGTGGATTTATTAAAAATATTTTTGTTCAATGCCTAACAAGGCGTGGATTTATTAAAAATATTTTTTTCAATGCCTAACAAGGCGTGGATTTATTAAAAATATTTTTGTTCAATGCCTAACAAGGCGTGGATTTATTAAAAATATTTTTTCAATGCCTAACAAGGCGTGGATTTATTAAAAATATTTGTTTTCAATGCCTAACAAGGCGTGGATTTATTAAAAATATTTTTTTCAATGCCTAACAAGGCGTGGATTTATTAAAAATATTTTTTTCAATGCCTAACAAGGCGTGGATTTATTAAAAATATTTTTTTCAGTGCCTAACAAGGCGTGGATTTATTAAAAATATTTTTTTCAATGCCTAACAAGGCGTGGATTTATTAAAAATATTTTTTTTCAATGCCTAACAAGGCGTGGATTTATTAAAAATATTTTTTTTCTATGCTAAACTATTTAGTTTTTGTTGTTTTATAATAACCCCCTTATGTCATGACATGCCCTACTTCACCTATTTTAATTTAAAATCCGGTTTTGCAATAATACTTCAGTTATTATAATTAAATTTATATTAAATCTTAATATTTATGTCAAAGTAATGTATTTAATTTTCCTACTTCCTCATGAATTTATTAAAATGCTATACAAGCACTCACACATATTCAGCATATTAACATACATAAAGAGCTTCCTCTATCTTATCTCCTTTTGCATATTTATGGAAATTTCACTTCCTACGTGTGTGTGTGTGTGTGCACGCGTCTGTTGTTCTCAAAACATAACAAAATATTTGCCTAATCACAATGCATATTAAATACAAAATCTAATATTATTTTAGTTTTGATAATTTGTTGTTGCTCTTTTCAAGTATGGCAGCGTATGTGTATATTCTTCTCAAGTATTTGTGCGCACGCACACAAACGCAAACTTTTAAACAATAGCATAACTTTTAATAGTAACTTATCTTTGGCGCATAGATAAGTAATTTAAGTTTCAAAACAATACATACACACATACATATATGCTTTGTCTTCATCTCGTATAGAGATGAACTTTTCTATCACACTCACACACTTAATTTATCAGCATAGAAAAGTCAAGAAATCAAATTCTATGAAAATTGAACATAATTTTCTTGTTTCCGGTTTCCTGTTTTGTTCTGCTCTGTGTTTGCTTGCGCTGTCGTTTTCACTTGTCTTATGCAATAATCTAACGCATAATTGTATTTTTCTTAAAAATTTACTTGTTGTGAAACTTTAGTTTTGCATTGTGTTGTGTCTATCCATCACATGCTTACTACATATATTTCGCAGAAGTTTCAAAATTTAATTCGCTGAAAATCCGCTAAAATTTCGTTTGCTGAGAACTAAATTATTTTGTTGCGATTGCTAATTTACATTTAAATTTAAACATATGTAAAATTAGTTAGGATTAAATGTGTGTGCATACTCTTAAGTAGCAAGTAACATAATTTAGAAAAAAAATGAAAAAAGGGTATCCAAAGTTCGGCCGGGCCTCCACCATAGATATACTGACAGGTACTTGAAATAAAAATATAGGAAACATACCAAAAAGTGTACCAATACCGACATTTCTATAAACCGATTATGGTTCTAAATATTGGTCCTAGACCCCAGATTTTTTTGGACCACATTTGTTTCAAAAATTTTTGATTTCATCCAAACTTGGCCCATTTAATTTTTTCGTCCAAAATTAGTTAAAGTTCGAACATGGGGAATATTGGTCCACTCCTTCTGGTACCTCCCACACAGGAGCTAGGCCTAAATGCGGGTTACAGATCATATATATGAATATATATAAAGTAACTTATCGAACCTTACGTTCTAGTTTTTTTTTCGTATCTTCCGCAGAGGAAATGATTACAACAGAGTCTTAGAACCAAACCCAAACACGGAACAAATCATATAACTATTTTAATATATAGTATAATGTATATGGGGACTACCCCAAAAAGGGGACGAATATTGACAATTTTTGGTGGGGAGATTTGTTACCATATACGACTACAAAATACCAAATTGCAGCAAATTCGGTTGAAAAACGCACTCAAGAAACCCAAAATACCGAAAATTGGGGGTACCCTTATATGGGGGCTATCCGGAAAAATGGACCTATATTTATAATTTTTTGTATAGAGTTTTGTTACCTAATAAGAACTCAAAATACTAAACTACAGCCAATTCAGTGGAAAATACGACCAAACCCCTGAAAATACTGAAAATTAGGTGGTACCGTGGTAGCCCCCATTACCACAAAGAGTGGACCTATATTTTTAAGAACTCAATGTACCAAATTTCAGCATATTCGTTTGAAAAACGCGCTCAAGAACCCCAAAATACCGAAAATTGGGTGGTACTGTTATATGGGAGCTATGCCTAAACGTGGACCGATATATCTTTGAACTTGACCTGCCTGCAGACAAAAGACAAACCTATGCAAAATTTCAGCTCCCTATCTCAATTCCTACAGAAGATAGCGTGATTACAACAGACGGACGTACGGGCATGTCTAGATCGTCTTAGAATTTAACCCTGATCAAGAATATACTTTATAGGGTCGGAAATGAATATTACGATGAGTTACAAACGGAATGACAAAATTAATATACACATGCCTGTGCAGAATGTAGATAAAAATATTTTGAAAAGCCTTTAAAGACGTAGCTTTTTTAAAGAATGTGTTTTCAAGCATCCACACAAGCCGTACTTTTTTTCGTAAAAATATTTTTCCTAGGAGTAATTCAAGAAGTAGAGTTCGTAAAAAATAGTTTTTCAAGGGCTAATACAATGCATAGATTTTGTAAGTAATATTTATACCCTTCACCACACTGTGCTACAGGGTATTATATCTTTGTGCATATGTTTGTAACAGGCAAAAGGAAACGAGATAGACAAATGGTTCATTTTGAGAATTCGCATAGAATCACTTTTTAAGTCGATTTATGCATGCCCGCCCATTCACATAAAATCGGACGAAAATATATATGGGAGCTATATCTAAATCTGAACCAAATCGGATTATTAATGCGACCTGTACTTTGTTTACAATTTAGCACCAACAGGCAGACTGTTGGTGCTAAATTATTAACAAAGTACAGGTCGCATTAATAATCCGATTTGGTTCAGATTTAGATATAGCTCCCATATATATTTTCGTCCGATTTTATGTGAATGGTGCACCAAAGTCCTTATGTATCTTTCGATTTGCACCCAATTTTGAATAACGTACTGAATCGAGCCTAGAATGATGTCTGCCAAGTTTCGAGAAAATCGGTCCAGATTTGGATATAGCTCTTATATATAGTCTCGTCCGATTTCATGTACATGGTGCAACAAAGTCCCTATATATTCTTCGATTTGAACAACGTACTGAATTGCGCCTAGAGTTGTGTCTGCCAAGTTTCATGAAAATCGGTCCAGATTTAGATATAGCTCCCATATATATTTTCGTCCGATTTAAGGTAAATGGTGCACCAGGGTCCCTATAAATCTTTCGATTTCCACAAATTTTGGCACACGGTACTGAATTAGGTCTAGAATGATGTGTGTTAAGTTTCTTGAAAATCGGTCCAGATTTAGATATACCTCCCATATATAGTTTCGTCCGATTTAGTGTAAATGGTGTACCAAAGACCCTATATATATTTCGATTTGCACGAAATTTGGCATAGCGTACTGGATTGGGTCTAGAATTATGTGTGTAAAATTTCTTGAAAATCGGTTCAGATTTAGATATAGCTCCATTAATACTTTCGTCCGATTTAAAGTAAATGATGTACCAAAGTCCATGTATATCCTTCGATTTGCACGAAATTTGACACCGTGTGAATTAGGTCTAGAATGTTGTGTGCTAACTTTCCTGAAAATCGGTCCAGATTTAGATATAGCTCCCATATATATTTTCGTCCGATTTAAGGTAAATGGTGCACCAGAGTCCCTATATATCTTTCGATTTGCACGAACTTTAGCACAGCGTACTGAATTTTTTCTAGAATGATGTTTTAAGATTCCTGAAAATCGGTCCAGATTTAGATATAGCTCCCATATATATTTTTGTCCGATTTTGGGTAAATGGTGCTCCAGGGTCCCTATATGTCTTTCGATTTGCACGAAATTTGGCATAGCGTACTAGATTGAGTCTAGAATGATGTGTGTAAAATTTCTTGAAAATCGGTTCAGATTTAGATATAGCTCCAATATATATTTCCCACCGATTTAATGTAAAAGGTTGCCCAATATCCCTATATATCTTTCGATTTGCACGAAATTTGGCATAGCGTACTGGATGGAGTCTACAATGATGTGTGTTAAGTTTCCTGAAAATCGGTCCAGATTTAGAAATAGTTCCCATATAAATTTTCTTCCGATTTAATATAAATGGTATACCAATACATATATATATATCGCTTTGCACGGAATTTGGAATAACGTACTGAATTGATTCCAGAATGATGTGTGTAAAATTTCATGAAAATCGGTTCAGATTTACATATAGCTTACATAATTATTTTCATCCGATTTTATGTAAATGGTGCACCAAAATCCTCATGTTTGTAATGTTGACATGAAATTTTGAACATTGTATACAATTTAGCATAGAATGACGTAATTGCGTTCTGTAGAAGTTCAGATATAGTCCATATAAATTTGCATAAATGCATCTGTTTAATATACCCATAGTGGTGAAGGGTATCATATAGTCGGCCCCGTCCGACTTTACTACATTCCTCACTGGTTTTTAATAAATCCACGCCTTGTTGATTTCTTGGAAAAAATATATTTTTTTAATAAATCCACGCCTTGTTGGTTTCTTGGAATAAATATTTTTTTTTTATAATAATTTATATTTTTGTATAAATCCACCCCTTTGGAAAAAATACTTACGTGGTTTTCCTTGTTGTGTATTGAGTCACAATTTCCTGGAATACCCCATATTCAGATATTAGTTGTGCACTAATTATGTTAGAATAGCACAAAAAAAACTATATAATGTGCTTTTTAAAGTAGCAACAACTTATGTGGTTAAATATAATGAATGTGTATATATGTATGTATGGGTCTACACTTCACACACGTTATGCTAATTTTGTGCGTTTATAATTTCCTAACGTGCAAAAAGTTTCCAACACTACGACCTATATGTGGAGAAAAACTAGGTTGAAATTTGAATACAGAATTATGTTAAGTATTATTGTGAGCGCTTTCTCTAAAATACAAATAAAACAAAAAAATTAAAACTTGTTTGTTTAAAAATTGTTGAACGTTAAAATTTAAAAATCTGTCATGTGAAAAGGAAATGTGATATAATATAAAAAAGTAGAAAATTATTTTTTGTTGTAATATTTATGTTAAAGATATTTGTTTATATTTTCTTTAAAATTGTTTAAACAATTTCTTAATATAAATTTGTTTTTTTTTCTTCCCTAGGGGCTGATGCCAATAATTTTGCATCAGCATATATGTCAACAGCGGCCGGTTTACCACAATTTGGTAGTACCGCTCTGACCACATCACCCTTAGCCAGTGTTGCCTTAAGTTCAGCAGCAGCTGCTGCCGCTGGAAAACAAATTGAGGGTAAGTTTAATTCAAAATTAATTTTTAATTATATAACATTTATTATGATGAAATTTCCAAATCGACAATATATTTTTAGAGAAAGGGGAAATGTGATTTTTATAAAAATATGGACTCTATACCTTAAAAATATTTCTTTCTTTTTATAAAAAATTGGAAATATTTTCGCTGACACCCCAACCCAATACCATGTTACCTGAAATTATTTTACATCTAAAATATCAACCAAAATACATTCTGTCAATAAATATAAATTCATGCATGAGTGAAAATATTCGATTTATCCTCCCGGAAAAAAAAAAACACCATAAAAAATCTCACCCACAACAACTGAACGGAACAGATTTCCAGTTGCCAGTGACAGTTTTCAGATACACATTACACGCCCATACTCACGGAAGGGAAAACGAATTCGATATTACATTATTTGTGTCATGGTATGAATAAGCGATTGAATGACTCCTCTCCATACACATGCTGTATTTTTTGGAAGCAACAGCTTTATCATCATCGTCGTCATCAGCCATGGAGAAAGCAGTGTCATCTTCGTCACTACCATGGCTGCTGCTGCCGCCACCATAATAATCATCATCGTCGTCGTCGTCTTTGGCATTGTCAACATTCTCAATATGCTGTTGGTGGAATCTGTTTGCTGGCTCACTAACTGCATCAGCAAATATGGCACGGTGACACTGTTCCAATGCCAGGACACTACCAGAGAAATGTATTAAAGTATTTTT
This sequence comes from Musca vetustissima, assembly GCF_032173495.1. Classification (NCBI taxonomy): domain Eukaryota; kingdom Metazoa; phylum Arthropoda; class Insecta; order Diptera; family Muscidae; genus Musca; species Musca vetustissima. The sequence goes on from NW_026884139.1 coordinate 12,409, forward strand.
ATTTCCTGCATATTTTTCCGTTTTCCTCTTCATAATCATTTTTTCCAATGGATTTTGGGTACACTACATGGTTTTGGAATGGATACACTTTTTGAAAAGGATTGTTATACGAGCCAAAAAATATTTTTAACCGGAACAAAGCAGACGTAGATATATTAAAAATATTTTTCAAATAGCCAACAAGGCGTGGATCTATTAAAATAACCAAGCCTAGATTTAAGCCTTGTTTAGATGCTTGAAAAAATAGTCTTTAAAAAATCTACGCCATGTGTGGATGCTTGAAACCAGTAAGGAAAGTAGTAAAGTCGGACTGGGCCGACTATATGATACTCTTCACCACTTTGGGTATATTCTACATATGTATCCTAAAATACGTCGCCTTTTCGAAGGAACATTGACATGACATTGAAGGAACATAAATATGTGAACTTTATTCTAGACCTAATTCAGTACGCCATGCGAAATTTCGTGCAAATTTAAAAATGTTAAGGGACTTTGGTCCACCATTTACTTAAAATCGGACGAAACTATATACGGGAGTTATCTTAATCTGAACCGATTTTCAAGAAACTTAGCACAGGTCATTCTAGACTTAATTTAATACGCTATACCAAAATTCGTGCAAATCAAAAGATTTTCAGGGACTTTGGAGCACCATTTATTTGAAATCGGACGAAACTATATATGGGAGTTATATCTAAATCTGAACCGATTTTCATGAAACTTAACACACATCATTCTAGACTTTATTCAGTACGCTATGCCAAATTTCGTGCAAATCTAATGATTTACAGGGACTTTGTTTCACCATTTACCTAACATCGGGCGAAACTATATATGGGAGCTATATCTAAATCTGAAGCGATTTTAGCACACATCATTGTCGACTTAATTCCGTACGCTATTCCAAAACTCCTGCAAATCTAATGATTTTCAGGGACTTCGGTGCACCATTTACCTAAAATCGGACGAAAATATATATGGGAGCTATATCTAAATCTGAACCGATTTTCTCCAATTTCAATAGGGTTTGTCCTTGGGCAAAAGTAATGGGCTGTGCCAAATTTCATCCAATTCGGATCATAAATGCGACCTGTACTTTGTTCACAAAAATACATGGACGGACGGACATGCATAAATCGACTCAGAATGTGATTCTATGCATATTCTCAAAAGGAACCATGGGTCTATCTCGATTCCTTTTGCCTGTTACAAACATATGCACAAAGACATAATACCCTGTACCACAGTGTGGTTAATGGTATAATAATATTCTTTAAAAAATCTACGCCTTGTGTGGATGCTTGAAAAAATATTCTTTAAAAAATCTACGCCTTGTGTGGATGCTTGAAAAAATATTCTTTAAAAAATCTACGCCTTGTGTGGATGCTTGAAAAAATATTCTTTAAAAAATCTACGCCTTGTGTGAATGCTTGAAAAAATATTCTTTAAAACAATCTACGCCTTGCGTGGATGCTTGAAAAAATATTCTTTAAAACAATCTACGCCTTGCGTGGATGCTTGAAAAAATATTCTTTAAAAAATCTACGCCTTGTGTGGATGCTTGAAAAAATATTCTTTAAAAAATCTACGCCTTGTGTGGATGCTTGAAAAAATATTCTTTAAAAAATCTACGCCTTGTGTGAATGCTTGAAAAAATATTCTTTAAAACAATCTACGCCTTGCGTGGATGCTTGAAAAAATATTCTTTAAAACAATCTACGCCTTGTGTGGATGCTTGAAAAAATATTCTTTAAAAAATCTACGCCTTGTGTGAATGCTTGAAAAAATATTCTTTAAAACAATCTACGCCTTGCGTGGATGCTTGAAAAAATATTCTTTAAAACAATCTACGCCTTGTGTGGATGCTTGAAAAAATATTCTTTAAAAAATCTACGCCTTGTGTGAATGCTTGAAAAAATATTCTTTAAAACAATCTACGCCTTGCGTGGATGCTTGAAAAAATATTCTTTAAAAAATCTACGCCTTGTGTGAATGCTTGAAAAAATATTCTTTAAAACAATCTACGCCTTGCGTGGATGCTTGAAAAAATATTCTTTAAAACAATCTACGCCTTGTGTGGATGCTTGAAAAAATATTCTTTAAAAAATCTACGCCTTGTGTGAATGCTTGAAAAAATATTCTTTAAAACAATCTACGCCTTGCGTGGATGCTTGAAAAAATATTCTTTAAAACAATCTACGCCTTGCGTGGATGCTTGAAAAAATATTCTTTAAAAAATCTACGCCTTGCGTGGATGCTTGAAAAAATATTCTTTAAAAAATCTACGCCTTGTGTGGATGCTTGAAAAAATATTCTTTAAAAAATCTACGCCTTGTGTGAATGCTTGAAAAAATATTCTTTAAAACAATCTACGCCTTGCGTGGATGCTTGAAAAAATATTCTTTAAAACAATCTACGCCTTGTGTGGATGCTTGAAAAAATATTCTTTAAAAAATCTACGCCTTGTGTGAATGCTTGAAAAAATATTCTTTAAAACAATCTACGCCTTGCGTGGATGCTTGAAAAAATATTCTTTAAAACAATCTACGCCTTGTGTGGATGCTTGAAAAAATATTCTTTAAAAAATCTACGCCTTGTGTGAATGCTTGAAAAAATATTCTTTAAAACAATCTACGCCTTGCGTGGATGCTTGAAAAAATATTCTTTAAAACAATCTACGCCTTGTGTGGATGCTTGAAAAAATATTCTTTAAAAAATCTACGCCTTGTGTGAATGCTTGAAAAAATATTCTTTAAAACAATCTACGCCTTGCGTGGATGCTTGAAAAAATATTCTTTAAAACAATCTACGCCTTGTGTGGATGCTTGAAAAAATATTCTTTAAAAAATCTACGCCTTGTGTGGATGCTTGAAAAAATATTCTTTAAAAAATCTACGCCTTGTGTGGATGCTTGAAAAAATATTCTTTAAAAAATCTACGCCTTGTGTGGATGCTTGAAAAAATATTCTTTAAAAAATCTACGCCTTGTGTGGATGCTTGAAGAAATATTCTTTAAAAAAATACGTTATAAAAAATCTATGCCTTGTGTGGATGCTTGAAAAATATTCTTTAAAAAATCTACGCCTTGTATGGATGCTTGAAAAAAATATTCTTTAAAAAATCTGCGCCTTGTATGCATGCTTGAAAAAATTTTCATTAAAAAATCTACGCCTACGGATTGTTGAAAAAATATTCTTTAAAAAATCTACGCCTTGTGGGGATGCTTGAAAAAATATTCTTTAAAAAATCTACGCCTTGTGTGGATGCTTGAAAAATATTCTCTCAAAAATCTACGGTTGGAGTGGTTCACTTTATTCGACTTCATATCCCCTTTTTAGGATATTTGCCAATGTTAAATTTTTCCCAAGGTTGTGTTTTTTTCCATTTTTCTTATTTTGTTGCAATTTCCTCCATATATCCTCATATTGATAAGCAGCTTCCGTTAAATCATGTTCAAATTCACTTATACATTGTGTTCGGGGTATGGAGGAAGAGTACGAAGTGGGTCTAATGTGTGAGCAGCAAAATTTTCATGATTATTTCTTGTTTGTGTTGTCATAGATTTCCTAGTTTTTTTTCACATCACTACGATGTTCATACATACTTTCCCACTTTTTCATCCTTTAATTTCATGTTTGTATCATCGTATCCTATCTCAACATTGGCAACAATGCTATTTATATCACACAAGCGAGCATTGAGAAATTTGTGTGTGTGTTTGTGTACATACTATAATTTTCCAAAGGATTTCTGGTATATCATTGAAGTGCTGAAAGCAAACACAAAAAAAAAACGAAAACTTTCATAATTTCTATATGCTTCCGATTCAATATTTTCCCCCTTCGCTTTCGGCGTAGAAAAGGACAAAGTCATTGTGCTAATGTGAATTAAATCGTTAAATGATTTGGCGGAGAGAAAAATGTTGGTTGTTTAATCGAATTTATTTTAAAGATATAAATTTTTAAAATGTATTGTCTATAAATGCACTTCTAGAACAAGAACCTATTAATTCATAAACATCTAAGCTAGAAAAATAACTCTTTAAAAATATACGCATTATGTGAGTCTCCGGAAAAACACTCTTTAAGTTATCTACGCTTTGGATGGTGTTTCAAAAAAGTATTCTTTAATATTTCAACATCATGGAGGACCCATCAAGATATATTCTTTACAAAATCCACGCCATATTTTATTGTTTCTTGTAAAATATTCTTTAAAATTTCCTTTGAAAAAGTCCGTCTTCTGTTGATAAAAAAAAACAACAGAGGTCTTCATTGGATTGAAATCCATCCAGAGGTCTTCTATAGATGTGAGACCTTCGACGATTGTCAATTAAAACGGGTGTTGAGGCACCAAACACTTATGTTATATATCCTTAAATATATGCATCCCTGTAATTTTTCCTATGACTTTAAAATAAAGGTCTGTTTTAATTTCCTTCCGCACAATTTGACTATCACCCATAAGTGAGAAATTATGGATCTATGCGTAAATTCTCCTAAAAATTGAACGCGTAGTCTTCGAAGAATACCAAATTCAATGTTTCCGGAAGAAGCACTTTATATGATAAGGTCGACGGATTATGCGGCAAAACTGGACATGTGGAGTGTGATACACCACAACCTTTCTGTCCAAAGTCACTAACAACATAACAACATAATCTAAAATCATTAAATTCTAATCAGAACCGCTTTTGTGGAACCTGGAATGTCAAATTACAACCACTTTGGAGAGAGAGAGACATTAATATGGGGAGTGTGCCGAATATCGAAAGTGGGGCGGGAGTTATATATGGGGGCTGTGCCAAAACATGGTCACACATCGAGAAACCTAAAATACCAAATTACATCCACTTCGGTTGAAAAGTGTGACGAAAGTCTTCAAAATATGGACAATTGAGGCTATGTGGAAATGTTTATCTCCCGCGAATCGTCCGGAATTCATAATAAGACCCATTCGGTATGAAAATGCGGCATTAACCGCAAAAATGCCAAAAGATTTACGACATAATTAAATGGAGCCTTTGCCAGCCTTCCTACACATTGCTTGGGTAATGAATAGAATCACTTTCTGAGTCGATTTATGCATGTCCGTCCGTCCGTCCGTCCGTCTGTTGGTGTTAAATTGTAAACAAAGTACAGGTCGCATTTATAATCCGATTTGGATGAAATTTGGCACAGCTCATTTGTTTGGCCCATGGACGAACCCTATTGAAATTGGGAAAAATCGGTTCGGATTTAGATATAGCTCCCATATATATTCGTCCGATTTCAGGTAATTGGTGCACCAAATTCCCTATATATCATTCGATTTGCACCAAATTCGGCATAACGTTCTCAATTGAGCCTAGAGTGATGTCTGCCAATTTTCGAGAAAATCGGTCCAGATTTAGATATAGCTCCAATATATAGTTTCGTCCGATTTCATCTAAATGGTGCACCAAAGTCCCTATATATCCTTCGATTTGCACGAAATTTGGCATAACGTAATGAATTGAGCCTAGAGTGATGTCTGCCAAGTTTCGAGAAAATCGGTCTAGATTTAGATATAGCCCCTATATATAGTTTCGTCCGATTTCATGTAAATGGTGCACCAAAGTCCCTATACATCCTTCCATTTGCACGAAATATGGCATAACGTACTGAATTGAGCCTCGAGTGATGTCTGCCAAGTTTCGAGAAAATCGGTCCAAATTTAGATATAGCTCCCATATATAGTTTCTTCCGATTTAATGTAAATTTATTCCAGAATGATGTGTGCCAAGTTTCATGAAAATCGGTTGAGATTTATTATTATAGATTGATTTTCAGTAATTGACGCACTAAGGAACCAACTCCTCATGTTAGTCAGATTGGCATCACAACGTACAAAATTGAGCATAGAATTACGTAGTTGCGTTTTCTAGAAGACATAGCCCAACGGATGATCTATTTATATTTGTTTGAAGTCGATTTGCATACTTTTGTCCCATTGTAACAAACGAATGACATGTTTTTGGATAGATCTAGGTAGATTCACATTAAGATAAATATCACATATTTAACTTCATCCAATTTCATGTAATGTACCCATAGTGGTGGTCGGCCCCAACTTTACTACTTTCCTTACTGGTTTCTTGTTTAACTTCTTCCGCGCCGATATAGCTCCTTTGTTTCGGAGAAACAATATCTAGATGCTTATTCTAAACAGGAACAGATTTTAATAAATTTCATCAAGCCTAACATAAATATGCTCTTCTATGCTGATTTCGATAGTACTTTATAATATTTCATTTCGATTGGTAGCATCTGTGATTTGACCTATGTCGAATTTGCCCTCCTGGGTACTGCAAAGGGTTTTCTTCCTCAAATGGAATTACACACCTGCCAAAATCTTATTGCACAATATTACTAACTACATTCCGGTTAATTCATATCACATGATAATGCGACATTCACTTTATTGATTTTGAAATTGTCCTCAATTGACCCTGATTATTTTATTTTAGTTGTAATGGGTGTATTACAAATACACACATGTGTATTACAAATCAAATATATCTCGGCTCGTTGAGACATTTTATTCTGCAGATATCGCTAGTATACCTTTTAAAGATTTTTCTTGCAACAATTACGGCAGCTGTGCACATAGCCACATATCTGTTTACCTTAAACTTAGCACCATTTAAAAACGATGCAACTTTCCCTACTCCATGATTTCTTTCGATATCAATGCTCCTTTTCCAGTAACATTGATATAAATATACGTATATGAATAACCGTCTACAAGATATACCCTTGAGTATTGAAACGGAGAAAAAGACGAAGAAGAAGAAAAAACGCAATATCATATTAAAAACATAAAAGCGGCTGTATAATATTTCAACACTCGTACTCGCACCAATAAATATCTGCCATAGAGTTTTTTGTTGAAATATCGCTGTATTTTTTCACTCCTTGAAACCAATACGTATAACAACCCTCCACCGCACCGCACCGCACACCAAAAGCTTATATTAATCCATGCTAACATAACGTGGAAAATGCATTATATTTCCCATACCCTAGTAGGGCTCAAAACTTTAACACTCCGGTGGTAGATGGAAGGATGAAAAAACACAAACTCAAAGGGATTTTGAGTAAACAACCTAAGTAAGAGGTTTCTGACTGAGAGAGAGAACGAGGGGGAAAGGATTGAGTGAGAGAAGAATAAACTTAAGCCAAATGCAACTTTCATCGTTGCAATGAAGAGGGCTAAACATGTGTCGGGCGGTAGGGTAAACAGTTTTCACTGCATCGACTCCTTTATAAAAACATGTGTGCTATGCACACACACACTCACACACATGCCCACTACCAATACAATATGTGTTTCCTTTGGAGTTTTGTTACCACTATTGTTGTTGTTCATGTTGCATATGGTGTAACTATCTCTCCCGATGTATGTGTACACGTGTGCGTTTGTGTGCCTGTGTTTACACAGGAAATACGTATTGCCAGCATAAGGAAGTATGTTATTACTACCGTTTTTTACCGTTGTTCGCTTTCTTCGTTTCTTCTTCTTCTTCGTTTACCATGCAAACCTCCAATACTCCAAACCCAAACAGGAAGTTTATTTGTAACAACTGGAAATCCTTTTACTCTTCTTCACAACAACGACTACAAGATATAATAAAAAATAGCATCCACAACAACTACAACTAATAATACGAATGAACCTAACAAAACCTACTTGAACTGAACTAAGGAGAAGTACCCAGAAGGACGCAGAAAAAAAACCATGCCGGTTAACTCAACTTCAAAGTGGGTGCCAGTACTGGCATAAACTCATCATTTGGCCACATGTTTCTCTGTGTTGTGGTATAATAGAGTGGGGATGGCATTATGTAATGTTGCGAAATAATATGATTAATTCTCATTGCGAACAAAATCACATCACCAAAAATTTTCAATATTGGTTCAAGTTTTAGGGTAGACCCCATATGTGTTTACCCAGAATCCAAGCTTGTCCTGCCTCTTAAAAAAATATTTAAAACTGACCTTGAAAAACATTTGAAAACCCCAAGCTTGTATTCGTCCTTAATTTTTATCTTAAAACCACGCATTGCGTTGGTGCTTGATTTTTTAATCCTCGCGTTACGGTGGTCCTTGGAAAATATATTCCATGAATCCTGGTCTAGTGTTGGCCCTCGAAAAAAATATTCTATACAAAATAAACGCCTTAAATTCGTCCTAAAAACATTTTAAATATACATGCCTATCTTGGCTCTTGAAAAAATAATTTTTAAAAATATTATCCTGTCCCTCGAAAAAATAAATTTAAAAAAAAAACACTCCCTGCATTTCTCCATGAAAACGAATTTTTCAAAAATGCAGGCCTTGAAAAAAAATCTCGAGAAAAAAGTTCTATCATTTGAAAAATATTGTATACAAAATAAATGCTTTAATTTTGTTTTTAATCAGCGCCCATCCGTGTCGTTCAAAAATAATTTTTTACCAGTAAGGCAGTGAAGTCGGACGGGGTCGACTATATGATGCCTTTTCACCACTTTGGGTATATTCAACAGATGATTCCTAACAGACGTCGCATTTTTAAAGGACCAGTAAAATGAAATTGAATCCATAAACATGTCATTCTGCAACCTATACTAAATGAAAAATTTAGTATAGGTTTGGTCAGATATAGAAGATATATCTAAATCTGAACCGATTTCAGATTTAATACACATCTTTCTAGACCTAATTGATTACGCTGTGCCAAATTTCGTGCAAATCGCACCATTTAGATTATATCGGACGAAAATATATGGAAGCTATATCTAAATCTGAACCGATTTTCAGGAAACTGAACACAATTATTCTAGACCTAATTCATTACGCTGTGCCAAATTTCGTGCAAATCGAGAGATATATAGGGACTTTGATGCACCATTTACCTTAAGTCGGACGAAAGTATATATGGGAGCTATATCTAAATCTGAACCGATTTTCAGGAAACTTAACACACATCATTCTAAATCTTAGTCAGTACGCTGTGCCAAATTTCGTGCAAACTTAAAGATATGTAGGGACATTGGTACACCATTTACCTTAAATCGGACGAAAATATATATGGGAGATATATCTAAATATCGACCGATTTTCAGGAAACATAACACACATCATTCTAGACCTAATTCATTACGCTGTGCCAAATTAGGTGTAAATCGAGAGATATATAGGGACTTTGATGCACCATTTACCTTAAATCGGACGAAAATATATATGGGAGCTATATCTAAATCTGAACCGATTTTCAGGAAACTTAACGCACATCATTCTAGACCTAATTCATTACGCTGTGCCAAATTACGTGCAAATCGAGAGATATATAGGGACTTTGATGCACCATTTACATTAAATCGGACGAAAATATATATGGCAGCTATATCTAAATCGGAACCAATTTTCACGAAAGTTAGCATACGTCATTCTAGACTCAATTAAGTTGGCTATGTCAAATTTCGTGCAAATCGAAAGATATGTATAGAGACATTGGTGCACCATTTACTTAAAATCGGACAAAAATATATTTGGGACCTATATATAAATCTGAACCGATTTTTACGAAACTTTGCACATTTAGTCTAGAACTCAATTAAGTACTCTGTGCCAAATTTCGTGCAAAACGAAATATATTTACGGACTTTGGTACACCATTTACCTTAAATCGAACGAAAATATATATAGGAGCTATATCTAAATCGGAACCGATTTTCTCGCACATCATTCTAGATCTAATTCATTAAGATGTGCCAAATTTCGTCCAAATCGAAACATATATGGACTTTTGTGCACCATTTACATTAAATCGGACGAAGATATATATGGGAGCTATATATATATCTGAACCGATTTTTCCCAATTTCAATAGGGTTCGTTCTTGGGTCAAATAAGTGACCTATGCCAAGTTTCATCCAATTTGGATCATAAATGCGACCTGTACTTTGTTTACAAATTAACATGGACAGACAGACGGGCGGATGGACGGACATGAATAAATCGACTTAGGAAGTGATTCTATGTATATTCTCAAAAGTAACCATGGGTCTATCTCGTTTCCCTTTGCCTGTTACAAACATATACACAAAGACATAATACCCTGTACCACAGTGTGGTGAAGGGTATAAAATTCCGAGGTTATCCTGGTTCCCGGTTGAAAAAATATTCTTTAAAAATCCACGCCTAATATTGGTCGTTGAAAATATTCTTTAAAAATCCACGCCTCATATTGGTCGTTGAAAATATTCTTTAAAAATCCACGCCTCATATTGGTCGTTGAAAATATTCTTTAAAAATCCACGCCTCATATTGGTCGTTGAAAATATTCTTTAAAAATCCACGCCTCATATTGGTCGTTGAAAATATTCTTTAAAAATCCACGCCTCATATTGGTCGTTGAAAATATTCTTTAAAAATCCACGCCTCATATTGGTCGTTGAAAATATTCTTTAAAAATCCACGCCTCATATTGGTCGTTGAAAATATTCTTTAAAAATCCACGCCTTAGATTAGTCCTTGAAAAAATATTCTTTAAAAAATCCATGCCTTGTGTGGATGAAAAATATCCCATGAATTACCACGCCAGTGCTAGTTCATGAAAAATATTTCCTTAAGTTTTAGTCCTTGAATAATACTTTTTTTTTAATTTATGATTTTGTTTCCTACCCCCTCTAATACACACATTTCATCCATTGTACTCTCACTGACATTCCTTGTGCAATGATATACATTGTTATTGTCTATTTCTGCGGCTGTTCGTCTTTTCTTCCTTTTGACTTTTGTTATGTTGTTTCTTTAGGCCACGAGGGATTCCATGGTATTTTTTGCATTTTTTCCTCAGTTTTCTGTTTCTTTTTATTCTTGCACTCCCTCAACATGAGTAAATGTTGTTGGTTTTGTTCTTCTTTTGCTACAAAATGCCAACTTGAAAGTATTGTTCGACTTAAAGAAAACCAAGAGATAGAAAATATCATTACGTCTATTAAATTGTTCATAAGATTACAGACAAACAAAAACACACACACACCCTCACACATCGACACAATCTCTCCACTGAATGTTACAATTTCTCAAAGTCTCTTAGGGATTTCGGAGGATATATCCCATTGTGTGTGTGTGCCCTGCCTTCCTACCTCCCTCTCACACAGCATTCATTCATCCTTTCGTTGGCAAGAAGCTAGCAGCTAACAGACCATTCAAAAAATAAGGAGATTATTTTAAGCATGTGTTAGATTGCTCATGTGTTGTTGTTGCTATTGCTGTATAGTACAGCAACAAGATAAAATAAACAAAAAAGGATTTAATTTTATTGATTTTGTTCGATGATGTTAGCTAGAGATAAAGGCAAAAGATATTTTAAATCTTCTACTTCTGCTTGTGTTTCTTCTTCTACTTCATCTTGGGAAAATGAAAATCGGATTTTTATTTAACTTTCCTTTGGAGTTCAACATTAGAGACGTGGTTGGTTATTAATATCACCTGGGAATCGTCATTTGTTCAGCTTAAAGCTAGCATTTTTATATCGATAATCATTTTGATAATGTTCAAGGATTTGCCTTCTCCGAAGGAGAAGGAAATATAGAAAATTGTCTGTTCACAAATGATTGAGGTGACAATTTGTAGAACGTTTTGGTAGAGCATTAAAGGAGATTACGCCAGGACAAAGTATACATATGTCTGCGTGTGGGATTTAGAAGAGGATAAGAAGCAATTAATTTTCTATAGAAGTATGTTTTGTGGTAGGAAGGACATTTTTTAAATCCAACCATTTTTATACGATTTTTGAATAAATTGGAAAAATTAATAATGGAAATTCATGACTCTCCTGATCTTTTAAAATGATCCACCTTTTTAGATCCTTGGAAAATATGTCCTTTTTTAAAATCGACGACTTTTTGAGGTCCTTCAAATTTGTATACCCTTCACCACACTGTGGTACAGGATATTATGTCTTTGGGCTTATGTTTGTAATAGGCAAAAGGAAACGAGATAGACATATGGTTCCTTTTGAGAATATGTATGGAATCAGTTTCTGAGTCGATTTATGCATGTCCGTTCGTTCGTCTGTCTGTCTGTCCATGTTAAATTGTAAACAAAGTACAGGTCGCAATAATGATTCGAGTTCGATGAAATTTGGCACAGATCATTTATTTGCCCCAAAGACGAACCCTTTTGAAATTGGGAAAAATCGGTTCAGATTTAGACAGAGCTCCCATATATATTTTCGTCCGATTTAATGTAAATGATGCACCAAAGTCCCTAAATATCTTTCAATTTGTACGAAATTTGACACAGCGTATTGAATTAAGCCTAGAATGATGTGTGCTAAGTTTCAAGAAAATCGGTTCACAGTTAGATATAGCTCTTCCGAGTTAAGTAAATGGTGCAACAAAGTCCCTATATAACTTTCGATTTGCACGAAATTTGGCATAGCGTGCTGAATTGAGTCCAGAATGATGTATGCTAAGATTCCAGGAAATCGGTTCACAGTTAGATATAGCTCCCATATATATTTTCGTCCGATTTAAGGTAAATTGCACGGAATTTAGCACAACGTACAGAATTAAGCCTAGAATGATGTATGCCAAGTTTCGTTAAAATCGGTTCAGATTTAGATATAGCTCCCATATATATATATATATATATATATATATTCGTCCGATTTAAGGTAAATGATGCACCAAATACCCTTTATATTCCTCGATTTGCACGAAATTTAGCACAACGTACTGAATTAATCCTAGAATGATGTGTGCCAAGTCTAGTAAAAATCGGTTCAGATTTTAATATAGATCCCATATATATTTTCGTGTTATTTTATGTAAATGGTGCACCAAAGTCCCTATATATTCTCCGATTTGCAGAATTATATGTGCTAAGATTCGTGGAAATCGGTTCAGATTTAGGTATAGCTTCCATATAAATTTTCGTCCGATTTTATGTAAATGGTGCACCAAAGTCCCTATATATCCTTCAATTTGCACATAATTATTGCGTTTTGTTGTTATTGGTGCAGATGTAGCTAGATTCCATATGTACTTCGAACGGGTGTCTGATTGAGAATATATTTTTAACAGTGCGACGTACCGAATAGCGTGTATCAATTTTGCTATAAGCCGTTTTCCATAAATTACTCCCATTATACGCAGACTACTCTTAATCTGCTCGAATAAAATTTAATTTAGCATAGGTTGCAGAAAGGCATGAGTATGTTCCTTGGGTGAAAGGTATCATACAGTCGGCCCAGTCCGACTTTATTACTTTCCGTACTGTTTTTTTTTTTTTTTTTGAATCAACGCCGTCCTTTTTAAGTCCTGGAAAAATATTATTTTTAAAATCGATGCTTTTCTAGGTACTTGACAAAATATTCTTTTTAAATAGATACCTTTGTAGGTCTATGAAAAAATATTATATTTAAAATCGATACCTTTCTTGGTCCTTGAAAAATATGTATTTTTTTATACCCACGCCTTGCTTTGGTCCTTAAAAAAATATGTATATTGTTTTTAAAACCACTCCGTGTTTTCGTCCTTGAAAAATATTCTATAAAAAATCCACGCCTTGTTTTCGTCCTTGAAATGTATTCGATATAAAATCCATGCCTTGTTTTCGTCCTTGAAAAATATTCTATAAAAAATCCACGCCGTGTTTTCGTCCTTGAAAAATATTCGATATAAAATCCATGCCTTGTTTTCGTCCTTGAAAAATATTCTATAAAAAATCCACGCCTTCAGATGGTGGTCGAAAAAGTATGCTTTAATAAATCTACGCCGTGTGTGGGACCTTGAAAAATATTCTTTAAAAAATCTACGCCTTGTGTGGGTCCTTTAAAATATTCTTTAAAAAATCTACGCCTTGTGTGGGTCCTTCAAAAATATTCTTTAAAAAATCCACGCCTTGTTATTGTCCTAGAAAAATGTTCTTTAAAAAATCAAAGACTTGTTATGGTCCTTGCAACATATTCTTTAAAAAATCCACACCTTGAGATGGTGGTCGAAAAAGTGTTCTTTAAAAAGTCAACGTTTTGACTTTATATACCCGCTTTGTATGGGTCGTTGAAATGGTATTCACTAAAAATCCGTGCTATTCCTGGCCCTTGAGATAACATGAAAAACCAAAATGTTGCATAAAATTACAATTTTATGCCAATTTATTTCATTTAATTTTGTCTATTTGCAATTTTTCGCAAAATTTATTTTATTTCTATCTTTATCCTCAACACCACTAGATTACAAAAATATTCTTTCACAGGCATTTGTTAAAAAAGCTTCCCTTAAATATCACTTATTTAAATTTATATTACCGGTAACATTTATATTTGCTCGTTCGTTCCTTCGTCCTTCTATTCATCCGTTGTCGTTTGAAGCTGTTGCTTTTGTATTTGTTAAATTACCTCATCAAAATGATAAAAAATAAAATACTGTCTTCAGCCCGCACCTGTAGCAGGCAATTAAGAAATCTTTTTTTTTTCATCTCTCTCTGTTCGTTTAACTTCTTCCATGGTTAAAAATAACCCAACAAAGATGGCAACAATAATTTCCATAATCATTTCAGGTATGCCCACACTCCCTTCCTCTTCTGTCTCTCTCCATTCTCTGGAATATAATAAAGGCAGCCAATGTGGCCAAATAAATTGTAAACTACAAACAGTTGGTACTTTCCTGCTTTTTTTTATCCTATGAGCCAGTTTAATAAGTCCCTCAACACACAGATACGTACATACGTCCTTGCATTGTATGTATGTGGAATAAATTCACATACCTAAATTTATGCATTTAAATATAAATTTGTTAACACATACAGACAATTTATGAAACATAAAGACTCCAAAGGAAATATAATAATGTTGGTAAGGATGAGAGCTTGAATATGGTAAAGAAGGCATACTTACCTTGTTGCAAGGTTATAATGATATGGTTATTTGATGCTACAAAGATTGTCTTTTTTATTGTTACCTCCACATTTGAGCAGGAGATGCGCAATGTGTGTACAATAATGACTTCTTAACATGCAAATAAGCCGTTTTATTTCATCATCTTAATATTAGATAATACTCACCTGGAGCTATTAATATCTTCATTGGAATCTCAAACCAATTTTCTTGACAATTCTATTCAAAGTTGACAATTTTTTATAAAGACCTTAAAAATGTTTGTGTACCTTATTGGTTGTACAATTTATTCTTCTCTTTAAAATATCCCAGAGTTTTGAATATCATATCATTATTTGAATGAAATTTATTCCAAAATTACAGTCTTTTGAGATCTGAATATAATTAAATGCTGGATGAATACTGAAGTACTTCCAATAATTTGGATTTTTATATAGTTTTCACTGACTTGTGATATCGTGGATTTTGGTGGAACTACCCTTCCTTTTTCTTTAAATGCGAACTTGTTTCATCAATTTAGTCCCTTTGATGTCCAAAACACATTTTTACTACACTTACTACACAATTATACATTTGTATACCCTTCACTACTCTGTGGTACAGGGTATTATGTCTATGTGCATATGTTTGTAACAGGCAAAATGAAAAGAGATAGACACATGGCTCCTTTTGATAATACGCATAGAATCACAGTTTAAGTCGGTTTCTGCATGTCCGTCTGTCTGTCCATGTTAAATTGTAAACAAAGTACAGGTCGCATTTATGATCCGAATTGGATGAAATTTGGCGTAGGTCACTTTTTTGGCCCAAGGACGAACACTATTGAAATTCGGAAAAATCATTTCAGATTTAAATATAGCTCCCATATATATATTTTTGTCCGATTGAATGTAAATAGTGCACCAAAGTCCCTTACATAATTAAGTCTAGAATGATGTGTGGTAAGTTACGTAAAACCCGGTTCAGATTTAGATATAGCTCCCATATATTTTTTCGTCCGATTTTACATTTTCCGATTTGCACGAAATTTGGTATAGCGTACTGAAATGAGTCTAGAATGATGTGTGGTAAGTTACGTAAAAACCGGTTCAGATTTAGATATAGCTTTCACATATACTTTCGTCCGATTTTATGTAAATGTTTCAACTAAGTCCCTTTATATCCTTCGATTTGCACGAAATTTGGCATAGCGTACTGAAATAAGTCAAGAACATTGTGTGTTGAATTTCGTACTGATAAGTTTAGAAATTTGTGTGTTGACTTTCGTGAAAATCGGTACAGATTTAGATATAGCTCCAACATATACATATATATTCGTCCGGTTTTACATAAGTGGTGCATCGAACTCTTAATGTTTGCCCGATTAACACGAAAGTTTGCACAACGTATGAAATTGAGACGTGAATGACTTTACTGCGTTTTGTTGAAATTGGTGCAGATGCAGACATAGCTTTCATATATAATTTTTACCGTTTTCATGTTTATTGTTCACCAAGTAATCAACGGATGTCTGATTGAGATTCAATTTTGAACATTGCGGCATACCGAATGTCGTGTATCAAGTTGGCTTTAAACCGATTCACATAAATGTTTCCGAGTGTAAGCAAATTACTCTTAATCTGCACGAATGCAATGAAACTTAGCATAGGTGACAAAACGGCAAGTGTAAGGATTGATGTTAGTCGGGTCACATATAGATAAGTGTTACAAATTTAAGTTCGTTCAATTTCATGCCAATGTTCCTTCGAAATGGTGACGCCTGTCAGGATACATCATTTGAATATACCCAAAGAGGTGATGGTTATCATAGAGTCGGTCCAGCCCGACTTTACTACTTTCCTTATTGGTTTTATGTTGAGAATCCCCGGTTTTGGTAGTTTTTGTGTGGTACGATCAATTTGGTCGAATTTTAGGACTTTACACAGCAAAAGTTTCTAACAAGCAGCCTTTCACGTTGGCCATGTGGTCGTTACATTCCTCATTACTAGTCCACCTGTAACCCCTAGCAATAACAGCATATATGAAACGGATGATCCCAAATTATTCGTCCAATTTCAGTGCTAATTTCGCCGTGAAATTTTCTAAACGGTTTTACAAGTTGTGTCGTTGTTCGGGCCCGCGGAACATAATTCCTTTTTGCTTATTCAAATACAAATATCTCCACTACAATAAAATTGGCGGACTCAACATCGATGAATCTGTGAATGGTATTTAGGGTATTTGGTCGTATTATTGTTGTCATCACGTATACGCCACTGTATTAATTGTATTTTATACAAAATTTCATTTATGGTAGAGGCCAAAAACGTTCGGACCAATGGAATATAATTATGTTTGCCTATTCAAATAATTAATAACTTTACTACAGAAAAATTGGCCGACGCAGCATAGATGATTCTGTGAATAGTGTTTAGGGCACAGTCGGGCGAACCACCGCACGCGTGCACTCTCGCGAGAGTAAGTATCACTATTCTCTCACACACATTCAACTGAACCAATTGAAAAACCATTGACACACACACAAAGACAAGTGTGTGAGAACAGAATTTTTTATGCTCTGCCCGTGCCTGGTTTAGGGTATTTGGGTCTTATTATTGTTGATAGTACGTATACGACGCAATGTGTGGAATTTACAGTGTTTATGATTTAATTAATAGCAGACCTTTCTTGAAAACGTATCACTATAGTCTCGCATTTTGACAAATATACCCAATGACTCTAATAGGGGACATATATACTTATGACAATTGAACAATATCTAGAGGGAAATTTCTGCCCAAATTTTAGCTTTTACCTTGAAATTTTCCTATTTTGATATCTTGAAAATGTTAATCTGAATATGAACGAAGAACTCCACAATCCAACAGATATGTGGCCACATAATAACATGTTATATGCCCTCAATTTTCGATGCTTCGCAAAAAATATCACATCTCTTGAATAATCGATAATTTATACCTTTATATATATATATATATATATATTGGTTCTCATTAAGATTATATATGATTTTAGCTGACCTCACTACAATATAAATATTTTCCAGAGTTAACAGACGAAATTTTAGCTGACATTCGATCTATAAATTATCTTCCTCAAACATGTTCCTTGTATGTAGTTTGTGAAACCTTTGCGAAAACATAACAACCTCTAAACGTGTACCCATTTTTTCATAAATCGCTTTAAAAACGATGACAAAAACGCCCGAATCATCAAAACAGAAAATATCACTCTCCCCATATTTAGATCCTTTATGTCTGGCCATAAAATTAACATAACAAAAAACTGCTTGTTAACGGTTTGCCTTTTTTTTTTTTGTTGCCAGTTAACACCATTTCCCATCATTTTAAGTGGTTTTTGAAGAATTTAATTGGTGGCTTCTGCCACCACTCTTGAAGGCAAGTGGTTGCTTGCTCTGCCTAATTAAGTGTGACATGTCGTAAAGGGCTTTTGTCATAACATAACGACAGAGTCACAGTAGAGATAACATATCCTGTATCAAATTATGCCAAAGCAATGGCTCTGTTTTACATTATTTCCACACATTTTCTTGTGGTGTCATCACTTTTTTAATGCCATTGAATGAGGGTGTATGTCGTCGCACTGGAGAAAAATTGTGGGCTGTTTTAATTTTAAAAATATCTTTGGCTGGGTATATTGGGGGGTATTAATTTACATTTACCGACTGTAAATGAACTCTAGATGGTTATTCTGCCTTTTTATGCGGTTATATGTCTCTTATGTTTCTATATACATATGTGTGTATATATTGTCAGCACAATTTTATTAATAAAATGTTAATTTATTCAAATATAAAGTTCACCAGCAAATTCTATATTATGATGATAGGCCCTTTTTCTGAAACTTAGTTAATATGAGCAGTCATATGAATTAATATATGAGGTGCAGGTTGGATATCAAAAAAAAAGAAGGATGCTTGAGGAGTAAATAAAGTACTGTCATACAGTACGGTTATAGGTATAGGAGGCATACAAGGTGACTACAAATGGTAAGGTGGAT
The DNA here is from genome assembly GCF_032173495.1 of Musca vetustissima. Lineage (NCBI taxonomy): Eukaryota > Metazoa > Arthropoda > Insecta > Diptera > Muscidae > Musca > Musca vetustissima. Next base: position 31,342 of record NW_026884139.1, read on the forward strand.
ACAGAAAATGAACGCTATATATACAGATATTTCTACATTAGAACTACATCTATACTCACCGTAAATAACTAAGATGAAGCATCTCTGCTAATTTTGATTCAGTGTGTCACGATGGGATCTAGCATCTTTTGGTGACCCTGCTTCACTCAATGTATAACATAGGGCGATCTTTGCACAATGTTATGTCTCTCGTATCATTGAAATGTTCGTCGGGTCAAAAATTTCGTATTAATCGAAGAAACTTTGTGTGTTTGGTGCACCATTTACATAAAATGGGAATAAATATTATAAGAACGTTATTCCAGACAGTCAATTGTCAATCTAAACAAGTGAAAAAGCGTTAAGTTCGGCCGGGCTGAACTTTGGATACCCTCTACCATAGATACAATGACAGGTACTACAAATGAATATATATGGAGCATATCGAAAAGTGGACCTATACCGACATTTCTAAAAACGGATTATGTAAACCATAATACAAATTTCAGAAATTTTTAATGGATAATTATACCCTCAGCCTTATGGCTAATGAGGGCGTATACACTTTAACATAGTGAAAATGTGCCTCATCGATATATTGGTTCTAGACCCCATGTTTCTTTGGACCAAATCCGTTTCAGAAAATTTAGATTTCATCCAAACTTTGCCCATCTTATGCTTTCTTCCAAACTTAGTTCAAATTCGGTCCACTCCTTCTGGAACCTCCGCACAGGGGCTAGGTCTAAATGCGGCTATAGTTCATTAACGAACCTTAATTTATACTTTTGTATCTCGATATCCTCCGCAGAGTCTTAGAACCAAACTCAAAACGCGTAATAAATCAGATAATATGGGGAATACCCGAAAAGGAGATTTGTTACCATATACGACTACAAAATACCAAATTGCAGCAAATTCGGTTGAAAACGCGCTCAAGAACCCCAAAATACCGAAAATTAGGGGTAACCTTATATGGGGCTATCCGAAAAAATTGATCTATATTCATAATTTATTGTTGAGAGATTTAGTACCTATTAAGAACTCAAAATACTAAATTACCGCTGATTCGGCAGAAAAATACTATCAAAAACCTCAAAATACTGAAAATAAGGAGGTACCGTTATATGGGGGCTACCAGAAAAAGTGCGCCCTAAACGTGGACCGATAAAGCCCATCTTCGATCTTGACTTGCCTGCAGACAAAAGACGACTCTATGAAAAATGTTGGCGATATATCTCAATTCGGTTAGACGCTAGAGTGATTACCACAGACAGACGGACATGGCTATATCGTCACAGAATTTTACGCTGATCAAGAATATATATACTTTATAGGATCCGAAATGATTATTTCGATGAGTTACAAACGGAAAAACAAAATTAATATACCCTCTATACTACTCTCGCGCCATTTATATCAAATCGGAAAAATAATATGAGGGCTATATCCTGATGCAACTTAAAAAGAAAATAAAATACATTGATCCAGTCTCTCCTCCGTTCAATCGAACATATTTTGAGAGTTTGCAGCATCATATTAAATAAAATCGGTCTATACTATATATAAAAGCTTTATTCGACATGTCCAATTATAAATGGGAGCTGTATCCGATTTCTAAACAATTGGAGACACTTTATTCAAACTATGAGGGCTTACCCTCATGATGTTAGGGAGATACGCTACCAAAAGAGAAAAAGTATTAACCGTCATATAAGCCTACCCTATATTAATAATTTTTATACCCTCCACCATTGAAATATCGCCAAAATTTTGCATAGGTCATGTGTGAAGATGGTCATAGCCCCCATATATTTGTACCCCCAATTTTCGGTATTTTGTGGATTTTGAGCGCATTTTCAGGTAGAATTCGCTGCAATTTAATATTTAATGTTCTAATTGGCTCCCAAATTTTTCTGCCAAAAATATAGATCCACTTTATCGGGTAGCTCTTATATAACAGTACCTCCCAATTTTAAGGGATTTGGGGATTTCGAGCTCATTTTTTCCACAAAATTCGCTGTAATTTGGTACTTTAGGTTCTACTTGGGCACCAAATCTACTTGCCAAAAAGAATAAATATTAGTCCAATTTGTGGGTAGCTTCCAAATAACGGTACCCCAAAATTTCGATATTTTGATGAATTTGAACGCGTTTTTCAACCGAATTCTCTGCAAATAGTTTATTTTCTATGTAGTAACAAATCTCGATATAAACTGATTTTTTCTACGGTTATTTGGCTATATAGCCAATATTCCTCCATAGTATGGGGGATATTCATTACTCGAAATTGTCATTTTATACCCTATAAAGTATGGGATGCTAAGATGATTTAGCCATCTTTTGTAATCAATCTACCTTCGGAGGATACCAAGAAGTAGAACGTCAGGTTCGTCAGTTAGTCATAGCACCAGTTAGTCATAGCACCTCATATAATGATAACTCCAAGTGTTCGATAATTCCTACACGATGTAATTATTATTGGTCTACCTTTAGGTATAGCCTCCATAGCCGTATAAATTTTTTTCTGAAATGAAAATGTTCACATTGAACCCTATCCCCCGAAATAAAATTCTGTGTATGTTTAAGATGGCCTCATATAACTTTGTCCACTAATTTGAGAACTTTATACACATGTCCCACCCTACCATGGGTTATCACTATCTGTCCATGTTTTGGGGTTTTGAGATTAAAAAAAATTGATATTCTTCTAAACATATTAACAACTGAAAACCAGTAAGGAAAGTAGTAAAGTCGGACGGGGCCGACTATATGATACCCTTCACCACTATGGGTATATTAAACAGGACTATTAGCATGAAATTGGATGAAATAAAATATGTGGTATTTATCTAAATGTGAATCTACCTAGATCTATCCATAAAGTATGTAAATCGACTTCAAACAAATATAAATGGGTCATCCGTTGGGCTATGTCTGTAATTCTATGCTCAATTTTGTACGATGTGCAAAATTTGATGTCAATCTGACTAACATGAGGAGTTTGATGTCCAATTTACTTGAAATCGGGCGGAAATATATATTTGGAAGCTCTAACCAAATATTAAGCGATTTCAAACAAACTTGTCACAGGTTAGGTTATACTAATTTCAGAACGTTTTGTTCCTATTGGTTCTTTGGTGCGTCAATTACTTAAAATCAATCTATAATAAAAGGGAGCTATATATAAATCTGGACCGATTTTCACAAAACAAGGCAGACATCACTCTAGGCTCAAGTCAGTACGTTATGCGAAATTTCGTGCAAATCGAAGGACATATAGGCACTTTGGTGCACCATTTACATGAAATCGGACGAAACAATCGAAAGATATATAGGGACTTTGGAGCACCATTTACAAGAAATCGGACGAAACTATATATGAGAGCTATATCTAAATCTGGACCGATTCTCACGAAATTTGGCAGACATCATTCTAGACCTAAATAATTAGGCTGTACCAAATTTCGTGCAAATCGGAAGATATATAGGGACTTTGGGCACCATTTACATAAAATCGGACGAAACTATATATGGGAGATATATCTACATCAGGACCGATTTTCATGAAACTTGGCAGACATCATTCTAGGCTAAATTAAGTACGTTATGCCAAATTTCGTGCAAATCGAAAGATATATAGAGACTTTGGTGCACCATTTACATGAAATCGGACGAAACTATATATGGGAGATATATCTACATCAGGACCGATTTTCATGAAACTTGGCAGACATCATTCTAGGCTAAATTAAGTACGTTATGCCAAATTTCGTGCAAATCGAAAGATATATAGAGACTTTGGTGCACCATTTACATGAAATCGGACGAAACTATATATGGGAGCTATATCTAAATTTCGACCGATTTTCTCGAAAGTTGGCAGACATCATTCTAGACTCAATTCAGTACGTTATGCCAAATTTCGTGCAAATTGAAAGATATATAGGGACTTTGGGGCACCATTTACATGAAATCGGACGAAGCTATATATGGGAGCTATATCTAAATCTGGACCGATTTTCACGAAACTTGGCAGACATCATTCTAAGCTCAATTCAGTACGTTATGCCAAATTTCGTGCAAATCGAAAGATATATAGGGACTTTGGGGCACCATTTACATGAAATCGGACGAAACTATATATGGGAGCTATGTCTAAATTTGGACCGATTTTCTCGAAAGTTGGCAGACATCATTCTAGGCTCAATTCAGTACGTTATGCCAAATTTCGTGCAAATCGAAGGATATATAGGGACTTTGGGGCATCATTTACATGAAATCGGACGAAACTATATATGGGAGCTATATCTAAATTTGGACCGATTTTTTCGACAGTTGGTAGACATCATTCTAGGCTCAATTCAGTACGTTATGCCAAATTTCGTGCAAATCGAAAGATATATAGGGACTTTGGGGCACCATTTACTTGAAATCCGACGAAACTATATATGGGAGCTATATCTAAATCTGGACCGATTTTCACGAAACTTGACAGACATCATTCTAGGCTCAATTCAGTACGATTTATTGCGATTTGCACGAAATTTGGCATATTTCGATCATAAATGCGACCTGTACTTTGTTTACAATTTAACATGGACAGACAGACAGACAGACAGACGGACGGACGGACATGCATAAATCGACTTAGAAAGTGATTCTATGCATATTCTCAAAAGGAACCATGGGTCTATCTCGATTATTTTTGCCTGTTACAAACATATGCACAAAGACATAATACCCTGTACCACAGTGTGGTGAAGGGTATAATTAGTCCATACGTGTATATAGCTAACCTTCGAACTAAATGTACATGTTTAAAAAGCTCGACGCAAAATTTTGGTAATATATCTCTATTCGTTTAGAAGATAGAGTAAGCACCCTCCTGAAGAGTATATAAATACCATTTTCTATATTTTTGAGTGAGTTCAAAAGTTACAGTTCTTCTTCTCGGGTATTTAAATATTTAAACATATAAGAGTAGAGACGGAAAAACTGGTACTTTTTTCCGCCATCTCCATCAAAGGTATCGACCATCTCCATCAGAGGGTATTCAATTCTGTTTGCCCTCTATCCTGATGAGTTCTCTACAGGTTCTGTAATTAATTTCCATGGTCTTAGTTTCATTGATGTTAATTTCATGTCCATACAGTCAATCGATGTCTCTAAATATTGACTACAGGTTAGAAACCTTGTAAAAGAGAATACATATATCAACCGGACGCTTTTACTTTGTAGGAAATTATTATTCATATGAGTTACAAGGGTTTATAAGTAATATTTTTTATATCTTAAAAGATCGCAGGTTATAGTTCTCTGGTATTTAAATATTTAAACATATAGAGTTGAGAAACCTGCCAATTGGCAATTTTTCAGTTCATAACAAAAATTTGTTAATTTCCCATTTGCAATGCCAATGCACTCTGTTAAAGGCAGTTTTAAATCTTTTATGTAAATATATATTGAACGTGTATTAAATAACAAATAACTAAAATACCATAACATATATTCGCTCAATATGACCGACAAAAAATATATAAATAAATAACCAACAATAACGACAGCAAAAAACAACATTTTGCTAATTTACACAACAGATTTGATCCAATGTCCATAAAAATTCGTTAAACATGTTAACATGTCAGGGCAAACAAAAACCACAAATTGAAGCAAATCTGCAATTGTGGTTTCAATTGGTCAACCACCCCCCCCACTACCCGCACCCTACATATGTTTGCTCACCCAAAAAATGAGAAATAGAACCGAACAAACAAATGGACAAATCAAATTGAATAGGGAGACCGAGAGAGAGAGTAAGCGAATAAAAAGCTAAAATACACACACACACATAAAAATCATGACAGATTGAAAGTGAAATATGTACAATTTGATTAGAGAATATTGACAGTGAAATATCATGAAATAAAACAAAACGAAAACAAAAGAATAACATATCCTAAAATGAATGACAGCCTGTGTTGTACAGCAAAAAAAAGTGAATCATATAAATCAATATTTGCCAACTAGCCAGGCCAATGGAAAAAGTAGTTATGGCACAAAAACACATACACACACATACATTCACACAAAAAAATTGGGACCATCAATTGAGTTAAAATTTGCATTGTTTTGCGTTGACCTCTATTCCCAAATACCCCAAAAATTTTGGTTAGCCATCATTTTTTTGTCTGGTGCATATTTAATTGTAATCGGTACAATGGAGCGTATGTGGGATATTTAAAATCATACGCCACAGAGGGTTAAACTAAATTTGTGTGTGTTTTTTCAACTTTGTAATATTTTATTATGCAGTTGTTTATACACATGATTTATATTATTTATATTTTATATGATTGTTAATAATTAAAAAATCATTAATTAAAAAATGTATTTTATTATAATTAAAATTTTTATTTATTAACTTTTATTTATAATATAATAAATTAATTATTTTATATTTTTATATAGTTGTGAGAGTATTATACGTTTATGTGGCCTCAAGAGTTTGTGACACCAAGAAATATTGATCTTAGACCCTTCGAGCTGAGTCCATCAATGTGCTCTATAATTTGTGAACAAAGTACAGGCCAATCGTAACGACATGTTGACCGGTTCCGTCCAAAGAAGACGCCAATTGTTTTTGTTAATGATCGTTTAATATTTAGGCGAAGAAACGAACCAAAGTCGTCTGGGTTTCAGCTCACTCTCGAGGTAAAATTAATTATCACAACTTAATGAAACGTCAAATGAATCCAGACTTACAAAATTTGCATTCCATGGCTTATTAATTTACCCAAGAAAAACATAGACCGGAGAAGTTGGCGGTATCTGCAAGAAAAGTAGAGGACCTTTAAATTGATATTATTACATTGATGAATATTTAGAGAGAACTGTATATTCTAAAATTATTTAGTATTCCCATTACCACACTGTAAGACACAAATTTCGTGCTGATGGCTATTCGATTTTGCACAGATTTTCGGTTATGATCAAGGACAACATCTATAGATATCGATGTGGATCAGATCTATGCTTCTATTCCATCAAGATTGTGATTCGAACGTCAATATTTAGCGGGTGAAAAAATTTACATAAAGCTTAGAATTGAACTACATATCTTTATAAGTTTGTAACTCGGAAAAGAAGACGCGTTTTTTTTTTTTTTGGACCAAGAATGAGCATTTTTGAAATTCGGGAAAATTGGTTCAAATGTCATGTTTATACCCTTCACCACACTGTGGTACAGGGTATTATGTCTTTGTGCATATGTTTGTAGCAGGCAAAGGGAAACGAGATAGACACATGGTTCCTTTTGAGAATATGCATAGTATCACTTTCTGAGTCGATTTATGCATGTACGTCCGTCTGTCCGTCTGTAGATGTTAAATTGTAAACAAAGTACAGGCCACATTTATAATCCGATTTGGATGAAATTTGGCACAAATCACTTATTTGGCCCAAGGACGAACCCTATTAAAATTGAAGAAATTTGGTTCAGATTTAGATATAGCTCCCATATATATTTTCGTCCGATTTAAGGTAAATGGTGAGCCAAAGTCCCTATATATCTTTCGATTTGCACGAAATTTGACATAGAGTACTGAATTAGGTCCAGAATGATGTGTGCCAAGTTTCGGTAAAATCGTTTATTTTGGATATAGCTCCCATATATATTTTCGTCCGATTTAAAGTAAATGGTGCACCAAAGTCCCTATATATCTTTCGATTTGCAAGAAATTTGGCATAGAGTACTGAATTAGGTCCAGAAGGATGTGTGCCAAGTTTCGAAAAAATCGGTTCAGATTTAGATATAGCTCCATATAATTTTTCGTCTGAATTTATGTGAATGGGGCACCAAAGTCCCTAAATATCTTTCAATTTGCACGAAATTTGGCATAGAGTACTGAATTAGGGCCAGAATGATGTGTGCTTAGTTTCGAGAAAATCGGTTCCGATTTAGATATAGCTATATTTAGTTTTGTTCGATTTTATATAAATGGGGCCCCAATGTTCCTATATATCTTTCGATTTGTACGGAATTTTGTACTGAATTAAGAGTGGAATGATATGCGTTAAGTTTCGTGAAAATCGGTTCCGATTTAGATATAGCTTCATATATATTTTCGTCCGATTTTTAATAAATGGTGCACCAAAGACCCACAACGTACCGAAGGTAATATAACATAGCGTGTGCTCCTACATATATTTTCTCTCGATTTTTAGTTCATGATGCACCAAGAACTCAAAATGTGGCCTACATACACAAAACATACTTAAATTAATATAACCTAACTTGTGACATGTTTCTATGAAATCGGTTTAGATTTCTATATAGCTTTTATATATATTTTCGTCCGACTTTTAGAAAATGGTGCACAAAACTCCTCATGTTTATCAGATATTTATCCAAATAATCAACGGGTGTCCTCCGATTGATTTGATATTTACTTTAAATTGATTTACAAAATTTTATCGCATTGCATGAAGCAACTCTATATCAGACCAAATGAAATATTTTTAATAGGTTGCAGAATAACATGTTTATGGATCCAATTTAATTTTACTGGTACTTCAAAAACGTCTGTTAGGATTCATCTGTTTAATATACCCAAAGTGGTGAAGGGTATGATATAGTCGACTCTGTCCGACTGTACTACTTACTGGTTTTCTCTGTTACTTCCCCAAAGTATCGTCATGTTACTCGAATAAATGCCGTCCATTTTCCATCTTTACATGTAAGGTTATTTTGTCTTAATTCTCAGGGTGTTGTGGTTGTGTCACCAGGTGTTTCATGACCGACCTCGATTTCGAGACCCTAGGCGATTCCATTCAAATGCAATGTTGGTTATGCTCCGTCCATCTCAAATTCTTTCATTTTAACTACTTTTGTTCCTGGTTCATTAGATTCCATTGCGTTCTACGTTCATTATGCTTCAAAGCAATATGTTACTTATGGTGTTGGGCCAGAATATCCTGCACATAATCCTGAGGCATTGGTTTAACTAGCAGAATTGTTTTTATACATGCTTCGATTTCCGGGATAAATGTCAGCTTCTTCATATACATTACAATCGTCCGAATACTGCTCTCGTTTATTATCCCGTTTCTGCTCCACCGTTGTTGCAGTGCTTCCTAGAAACTAAAAGCTATCGATGTACTCAGATTCTTGGCCTTTATGTTAATCTCAAGTCCGTAATCTATGCCTTGGAGTTGTCATCGGAGAGTTCTATTGTGAACAGCATGAGTGATAGAGGGCATTCTTGCTTTACATCCGCTTTGGTCCGAAACGGTTGACTTAAATTTGAGCCGTGGTTTAATAATATAAATAAATATCACATATAAGGGTTTGGAGGACTCTGATTACGATTCTGCAAGAAAATAGTGAAAAATACAACAGGGTGGATCGAAAACGGCGGTCATTTTTTTATTCCCTTCGCAACTCTGTGGTTCTGGGTATTATGTCTTTGTGCATATTTTTGTAACAGGCAAAAGGAAACGAGATAGACACATGGTTCCTTTTAAGAATAGGCATAGAATCACTTTCTGAGTCGATTTATGCATGTCCGTCTGTCCGTCCGTCCATGTTAAATTGTAAACAAAGTACAGGTCGCATTTATTACTTGAATTGGATGAAATTTGGCAAAGCTCATTCATTTGGCCCAAGGACCCTATTGAATTTGGGAAAAATCGGTTCAGATTTAGATATAGCTCCCATATGTATTTTCGTCCGATTTTATGTAAATGGTGCACCAATTTCCCTATATATCATTCGATTTCCACGAAAGTTGGCATAGCGCACTGAATTTAGCCTAGAATGATGTGTGTTAAATTTCGTGAAAATCGGTTCAGATTTAGATATAGCTCCCATATATAGTTTCGTCCGAATTTAGGTAAATGGTGCACCAAAGTCCTTATATTTCTTTCGATTTACACGAAATTTGGCACAGCGTACTGAATTGGGTGTAGAATGGCGTGTGTTAAGTTTTGTGAAAATCTGTTCAGATTTATATATAGCTCCCATATATATTTTCGTCCGATTTAAAGTAAATGGGTCTCCAAAGTCCCTATATATCCAATTTGCACGAAATTTTGCATAGCGTACTGAAGTGAGTCCGGAACGTTGTGTGTTAAATTTCATGAAAATCTGTTTTGAACACTTTGACTTCGTCCATTAATACATTTTCGTCCGAATTAATGTAAATTGTGCACTAAAGACTCAAAGTTTGGACGATTGGCACAAAAGTTTGTACAATGCATTTAAGGGGACACACCCCCCATTCTCTGTGTCAAAAATGTTGTTGATTTAATTCGAATCTACTCTAATTCTATAATGTCCCTACAAAACTTCAAGTGAAAATCTCAGGAACTCTTGAAGCTATAGCCGATTTATTGCATCAGTATCAAATAACAGGATGAGTGATTCCCAAACTTTAAACGCATTTTTCTCGAAGCAGTGTTTAGCGGATGGCTGGCACGATAACTCAAAAACTAATAATCCAATCGGTTCCAAATTTTGACACGTTTCTCTGAGAGTGTATAGCACTCGTATGAACTAGGATAAAGCCAATCGGTGAAGAACTTCCTTAGTTTTTAACATAGGTTGTGGTCAAAAATAGGCGAAATTAAAAAAAATCAAAGGTCCGCAATCGTGTTAATATTTGGAACGAAGTCAATGATCCTAGTTCATACGAGAACCATACATGAACTCTTTCTAACACCATTGGAATTTTCGGATTCCAGTAAAGAGTTATCATGTCCGCTATCAAGAATAAGGACATTTCTTTAATTATCAAAAACAACAACAACTGAATTTTTTAATTTTTTGTTATCTTTTAAATCTTCAAATATATGTGTGAAGTTACAAACCTTAACATGCATTCATGCATTCAATGGGCTGGTATTCATGTGACAGCCCATTAAAATCTTGAAAATATAAAAGCAAGAATGGGGTTTAGTTTAACTTTACGTGTGTCAAGTTTTTTTTTTTTTAAATCGATTCAGATTTTAAGTAAATGGTGCACTAAAGACCCATAGCTAGGCCGATTGACACAACTAACTGAAATTAATATAAATTAATATCGGAAAATTTTCCTTGAAATCGGTTCAGCTTTAGATATAGCATAGCTTCCATATATAATTTCAACCCATTCATGTTAATTGTACACCAAGTATCCAAAGGGTGTCTGATTGATATAAAATTTTAAACAATGCAGCACACCAAACAGCGTGCGTTTGCTTTAAGTCGATTAATTAACAAAATTTAGCTTAGCATAGGTTGTGTAGGGATTGATCTTAGTCGGATTACAAATATATTAAAATCATATATTTAAGATTGTTCAATTTCATGTCAATGTTCCTTCGAAAAGGTGACATCTGTTAGGATACATATTTAGAATATACCCAAAGTGGTGAAGGGTATCATATAGTCGGCACAGTCCGAATTTACTAATTTCCTTACTGGTTTTAAATTGGATTAATCGGTGGTAAAAAGGTTACAAAAAGAATTTTAAGAGCATCTCTTGTATATACCCTGAGGTGGTGCAGGGAATCAAATAGTCAAACCATACGACTTAGTTCTTATCCTGACTGTTTTAAAATTGAATATAAATTATTATTTATTTATTTTTTTTTAAATAATTTATCTATCAATTTAATTTATTCATTTAAAAATTCTATTAAATTGTGTAGCAAACTGCAGTTAATAATAAATTTAACAAATCTATTTACAACTGCAATGAATGGTAATAACAACACTAACAGACAAAACCACCAGGCATGTCTAGTGTCAACTTAAACCTCAAGTATTCTAATCTCGTTAATAATTTGTCAACAATGTGACAGGACATTTTTCATTATGCCATAGACAATGGCCACAAGTATTTTGTTTGCTTATATATATATATACATCATTTATTATGCAGGATTTGTATATATAGATATAGATATTTAATCCTTTTATAATAATTTCAATAAACATCCTAGAGCATCAACAGTCAGCCAGACAACCTAAACTTAAAGTTGATTGTCCTTCGTCAAGAGCTTAAAGTTTTAATATTTGTCAACCATATGCTTTAGTAGAAAATTATGGGAAAATTTTTCCTAATACAAAAACCAAATTAAGTTTAGTCGACAATACAATTTAACCCTGAACAAATAACCATTGTCACACACACAATGACACATTAGATGAACAAATTTTTCGTTCTCATTATCGACATGTAGATTAAAAATCAATCATCAGGAATCTATCCCTTTTCAAGGAAAATTCCTTGTAAAAGGAGTTGTATGTAATATTTTTCAGGTTACTTGCAAGTGGTGAGAGCTGCAGCTGAGGGCGTAGCGTAGCGTATTTAATTCTCATCAATGTTAATGATTTGTCAAAAGGTGTTTTGTACAGCAGACACAATGGCTGGCTGGTTGGGTGGGTGGAGAAATTGATCTCTAAGATAAGCTTCCTTGAAGGAAGGATGTTCAAAAGGAATGATGGATAAAACATATTAAATAACCAGTAAGGAATGTTCAAAAGTCGGACGGGGCCGACTATATGATACCCTTCACCACTATGGGTACACGCAAGACATGTTAATATCTACAATATTCTGCAGATATAGACATTTCACATACATCAGTCGGGACCTAATTCAGTACTCTGTGCAAAAATTTGCTTCAATCGGAACAATATTGAGAGTTTGGTGCACAATCTACTTTAAATCGGCGAAACTATATATGGGAGCTATATATAAATCTGAACCGATTTCAACTAAACTTCGCATTCATCAATGACCTAATTTAGTACGCTGTGCAAAATTTTGTCTCAATCGGATAAATATTGGCAGTATGGTGCTTCATTTACACAATATAGGACGAAACTATATATGGCAGCTATATCTAAATCTGAACAGATTCCAACAAAATTTCGCATTCATCAGTCGGGACCTAATCTAGTACCCTGTGCAAAATGTTGCTTCAATTGTACCAATATTGGACGTTTGGTGCACTATTTACATTAAATCGGACGATACTATATATGGGAGCTATATCTAAATCTGACCCGATTTCAACAAAACTTCGCATTCATCAATCATGACTTAATTTAGTACGCTTTGCAAAACTTTGTCTCAATCGGATAAATATTGGCAGTGTGGAGCTTCAGTTACATTAAATGGGACAAAACGATATATAGCAGCTATATCTAAATCTGAACCGATTCCAAATAAAATTTCACATTTATCAGTCGGGACCCAATTCAGTACTCTGTGCAAAATTTTGCTTTAGTGGGACCACTATTGGGAGTTTGGTGCACTATTTACATTAAATCGGACGAAACTATACATCGGAGCTATATCTATCTGGCATATAACTATCTAGACCTAATTCAATACTCTGTGGAAAATTTTTTCTCAATCGGATCCCTATTGGCAGTTTGGTCCATCAATAAGTTAAAATCGGACGAAAATATATATGGGAGCTATATCTAAATCTGAACCGATTTTCTCCAATTTCAATAGGGTTCGTCCTTGGGCCAATTAAGTGACCTGTGCCAAATTTCATCCAAATCGGATCATAAATGCGACCTGTACTTTGTTAACAAAAATACATGGACGGACAGACGGACATGCATAAATCGACTCAGAAAGTGATTCTATGCATATTCTCAAAAGGAACAAATGGTCTATCTCGATTTTTTGCCTGTTACAAACATGTGCACAAAGACGCAATACCCTGTACCACAGTGTGGTGAAGGGTATAAAAAAGGTTATATGGGGACTACACCTAAAAGGGACGAATATTAAAATTTTTTTGGGAGGAGGTTTGTTACCATATACGACTACAAAAAACCAAAATACCGAAAATTGGAGGGTTCCCTTATATGGGGGCTACCCGAAAAAATGGACCTATATTTATTATTTATAGTGGAGAGATTTGCTTGCTACCTACTAAGAACTCGACGTACTAAATTACAGTCAATTCGGTCGAAAAATACGATCAGAACCCCCCAAAATACCACAATTTGGGGGTACCGTTATATGGGGACTACCAGAAAAACTGAACCTATATTTATAATTTTTAGTGGAGTTATTTGGTACCCAAAAAGAACAGTTATAAAACGAGCCAAGAACCAAATAGGTCAAAATACCGAAAATTGGGGGTACCCTTATATGAGGACTATCCGAAAATATGGATCTATATTTATAATTTTTATTAGGGAGATTTGCTACCCAATAAGAACTCAAAGTACCAAATTTCAGCGAATTCGGTCAAAAAATGCGATCAAAACCCCCAAAATACCGCAAAATTGGGGGTACCCTTATATGGGGACTATCCAGAAAAATTTACCTATATGGGAGCTATATCTAAATCTGAACCTATTTTCTCCAATAGGGTTCGTCCTTGGGCCAATTAAGGGACCTGTGCCAAATTTCATCCAAATCGGATCATAAATGCGACCTGTACTTTGTTAACAAAAATACATGGGCGGACGGACAGACGGACGTGCATAAATCGACTCAGAAAGTGATTCTATGCTTATTCTCAAATGGAATCATGTGTCTATCTCGTTTCATCTTGTCTGTTACAAACATATGCACAAATACATAATACCATGTACCACAGTGTGGTCAAGGGTATAAAAATTATGATACAGATATATTCTCTTTGGTTGTGATGTTCAACTATCAGATAATAAACCCCATTTTCTGTTCACTCTATCCTTCCCGCTCTAAAACAAATTTCCATCAAACCAAAATATTTTAGTCACAACTTCAAAAACGTCTTCCCATCATAATACAGTATCTAAGACCACCCACAGTCACATACCAGATAAGTATGTTTGTATGTATGTATTTCGCCAGTAAATATGATTCATTCATGACAAAAGCTTATCCCGATGCAGTATCCCTGGCCTTTTCACATGAAAATTAAATTATGCTGCTCTACGGTAAGGATATGAGTCAAAAATGATGCAGCATCGATGCTGACGTTGCTTATGTAGGTGGATGTCGTTGTTGTTGTTATTGCTGTTGGTGATAATGAGGATGTCACATTTTAGATTGTCACATACACACGCATATATGTACATGTACAAGTGCAAAGTTAAAATTCAATTAAATTAATCGATCTTCCCAAAAATTCATTATATACTTGGATAGGAAGAGATATGTGATGAGAGAAATTTGTGTGAATGTGTGTGTGCATGTTTGATTTAAAAGTTTCTTAAAGTTGGTTTATAGTTTGTACCTGTGGTGGTTCTATGGCACATGCAAGATGCATTCATTTACCAAAGAACAATGATGAACGTAGAAAAGCCACATTAATGTCATTAATAACTTTGACAGGAGTAATACTAGTAGCAATGTACATGTAGTTGTGATGGTGTTGGAGTCGTAATATTCTACACGAATTGAAATATAGACATGGCGAGGGACAATGAAAAGCGAAGTATTGTGGATTAGGAAAAAGTATTGAAAAGAAAGGTGGCATATATGTAGGGAAGGTGTTATATGGCAGAAATTTAAAATTGCCGAGGAATATATACTAGAAGCTGTAATATACTGCCTTAATGATTTCCAATATTTTGCTATTTTTGGTGCAGATTTTATATCTAACTTCAGTACGTTGTGCAAAATTTTGTGTAAAATCGGACGAATATATATAGATATATATATATATATATATAGAAGCTATATCTAAATGTATACCGATTTCAACGAGACTTGCCAGAGATTAATTTATATTAACTACAGTTCATTGTACTAAATTGTGTGGCAATCGGACAAAGTTTGGCTCTTCAGAGAACAACTTACATAAAATCGGAAAAAAATGTATATGAACTATGTCTTAATCTGAACTGAAACTCAACACACCTCATTTACGAATTAATTCAGTAGGCTATGCCGAATTTTATGCAAATCGACAGATATATAGGGACTTATGTACACCATTTCCATAAATCGGATGAAAATATATATGGGAGTTATATCTATATCAGTACCGATTTTCAGGAAACTTAACACAAATCATTCTAGACCGACTTCATTAAGCTGTGCCAAATTTCGTGCAAATCGAAAGATGTAAAGGGACTTTCTTGCACCTATAGCTATATCAAAATCTGAACCGAGTTTTAGGAAACTTGGCACACACATTCTGGACCTAATTCAGTACTCTATGCCAAATTTCGTGCAAATCGAAAGATATATAGGGACTTTGGTGCTCCATTTACCTTAAATTGGACGAAAATATATATGGGATCTATATTAAAATCTGAACCGATTTTCTTGAATTTTAATAGGGTTCGTCCTAGGGCCAAATAAGTGACATGTGCCAAATTTCATCCAAATCGGATCATAAATGCGACCTGTACTTTATTTAAAATTTAACATCTACAGAGGGACGGGCTGACGGACATGCATAAATCGACTTAGAAAGTGATTCTATGCATATTCTAAAAAGGAACCATGTGTCTATCTCGTTTCCTTTTGCCTATTACAAACATGTGCACAAATACATAATACCCTATACCACAGTGTGGTGAAGGGTATAATCAATATCGGACCATAATCTTGTATATAATAGTACCCTTTCATTTGTTCTTTTAAGAATTTCCCCCACATTTTTCCACCGATTTAGCTCTAATTAAATAGTTAAATTTTTCATTATGTGTCAAAATCATTATACCAAAAATCAATCGACATTTGGTTTTGCCCTATAAAGGTCTTGGCAATTTCCAATCGAAGTGACCATTTATTAGAATTACGAGTAGGCTGTAATTTGGCATTCTGGGGCATTGTTGGGCATATAACTTTTTACCATTTGTTTCTACATAGCGTGATAAAATGGTCACTTTCGGTAATTTTAGGTTCAAGATCTTAGACCAATTTTCTCACCTGCGAATCCGATCGATTTTAGATATTTTAAATGTCCACCTTGAATTTAATCACGTTTTTATTAATACTACTTACTAAGCTGACTCGAGACAGAAAATGTTGTCGTCGGTCTTGTGCCATTTTTTTCAATTTGAAAAACCATGTTTTGTCATATTGCCTTCCACATGGTCTGTCCACCGAATTTGTTGTGATCCCCTTCTGCCTGAACCATCAGGCACGCTTATGCATCCTCATAATTCGCACCATGTGGCCATGTCGGTGTAGTCGCTGCAGCTCGATACGTCAGACTATGTCGATGTCCGTGTGTAGACGGTAAAACTCCCAGTCGACGCAGATCGGCCCGTTGGGTTTTTTGAGAAATTTTCTCTCGAACACTCTAAGAGCAACCTCATCTGCTTGCATAAGTACCTATGCTTCAGATCCATACATCAGCACGCGGTCAGCAATTCCTAAATTGCTTACTCAGACTGTAGTAGCTTCTATTGGCCAAAACTATCCTTCTCCGAATTTCAAAAGTCATGTCATTAGTTTTAACGAGGTATATACAATTTTTGATTACCTCAAAAATGTAGTTTTCAAGTTCCACAGTTGGTCTGAGTCTACAATCCCACTTTGGCAGACACCTTCTCAATTTGCTCAAAAGTGAATGTTACCGCTCGCAATGATCGAACCAGCCATGATCGAACCAGTAGGCGAGTAACATGTGTTGTTTGGTGTACAGAGTGCCATTTCTGTTCAACTCATATGACCTTTTCCAGCAGGATGTTAAAAACCGTCACACTATAGACTTTCAGCTGGTAATCCATCGGCGCCTGCTGTTTTATTATTTTTCAGCCGATTAATTGCTATTCTTGTCTAGGTGTTATACAATATATACCGTAACCTCTTATTCGTTCTGGTATAACATATATACGCTATCTACATCTGCCACAAGCTTTCCATCTTCATCTCCACAGTAGGATGTCGGTTTGGTGTTTTACTAGTTGCTAAAATGTCCGAACTTCGTTCTGACTCCTGTACATATCGATTTGCTCCCGCTCACGTTTCTGTAATTCTTTCTTGTGAAAATACGTTTATCATCGACAATTCGATCCCTTATTAACCGTTGCTACTGTTTGCAGGATTGCCTTATACGTCGCGTTTTTAACATCAGTAGCATTACGACACTCCTGATCGTACCATGGGTTTCTTAACGGTGGTCTTTGATACTAGCAAGTATGTAAGTTGAGCGGAGTAGGCTTCTGATATCTGTTGTGTTTGCAGCTTTTCGACCTCGAGTTTCCATGTTGTGTTAGATCGCACCTTGACCGCTACAAGGTAGTGATCCGAATCGATATTCTCTCCTTCCATCACAACATGATCATTGGTTGATCGGGAGAAAGCCAGATGACCCTGTGTATGTCGAGATGCTTGAATCTGGGGCTACAAACTACCATGTTTTTTGCTGCCGCGAAATCAATCAACTTCATGCCGTTGTCTGATGTTTCTATGATATTCGTTGAAGTTCCCAGAGCATAAATAACCCACTAGCAGACACTTTACAATTAGATAGTCTCCTTATTCATTTTAAAAGCACACCAGATGGTGTAGGAAAGAAAAAGTTCGATCCAACCGAACATAACGACTTTTTTCTCAATTCTCATTTTTTCTAGCATTATTTTTGTTGGGGTATGAAAATTTCACATCGGTCGGACTTATATAATAATTTTGAAAAATATATAACATTTAAACCCATATTCTATATATTTATATTAATTTTTTCCTGATACTAAAATATTGCTTCTTTATCATTTCTTTACTTTCAGGTCCTGAAGGCTGTAATCTCTTTATATACCATTTGCCACAGGAATTCACTGACACCGATTTGGCATCGACTTTTCTGCCCTTTGGCAATGTCATTTCCGCCAAAGTTTTCATTGACAAGCAGACAAACTTATCCAAGTGCTTTGGTTTTGTATCATTTGACAATCCCGAATCGGCGCAGGTAGCCATACGAGCAATGAATGGATTTCAGGTGGGCACCAAACGCTTAAAAGTTCAATTGAAAAAGCCCAAAGATGCTTCGAAGCCGTACTAGAGAAAATAAAAAAATGAAAAATGGCCAAGGAAAAATAAATAAGAAAAAGGAAATTTTGCTGAAAAGGAGAAAAAACCAAGTAGAGGATAACAAAAGGATAATGTTGATGGACCAGTGAATGGAGTTAATTAGGTGTTTAATTTTTGGATCATTTAACCAAAAGAAAGCAATGCAGCAAATATCTTAAAAAACAAACCAACATTGAAAATGAAAAATTTATTGAAGTAAAAATCTTTATCCTGTTACCACAAGGATAACAAGGAGGTAAACATTGAGAGCTTAATTTTCTCTTTCTCTCTTAAAGTTTTGTTTATGGCCAAGATTTGAAAAAAAAAACAAAAAACAATCACAACAACAGTAATAAGACAATTATGTTTTTGTTGGTTCTTCCTTTCATCACCACCTACACCCCCACATATATACACACACATACATATACATTTGTAAGTAAGTATACGTTAATTAATCACCAAAGGAAGAACCTCTCTTTTTTTAAATATTTGTATAACGTTTTGAATTTGAACATTTTTTTATGTTTTATGAATTTTAAGAGTTTTACTGAAAACACATTAGTATGTAGTAGTTTTGTAAGTAGTAGAGCTTTTAAAGCTTTCTTTGTTTCATATTAAACAAAAACACACAGCTTCAAAAGCCTTTCTTAACGTCAACACGAAAAACAAGCAAGTCTTAGTTTAAGTTTTTTTACGTTTTGATTGTTAATCTATTTTGAATTTATATCCCTGGATCAAAAAGTGTTATACGGCCTAGCCCCCTATTTTTTGTAGTTCTTTTAAGTTCAAAACAATTTGTATTTTATATTTTTTTAAGTTTAATTTTTTAATGGAGCACAAAAGCACAAATAAGAACCGAAATAATATGTTTGAAATTTTCGTTAAGTGTGTAACTAGAGAATTGTGTTATACTGTATGAAACTGTTATACATATGATGTATTTTTTCTTAAGTCGAAAATATACACTAAAAGTGTATAAAATATTTATGGTAAATTTATAAAAAAAAAATAACTTTTGTAAAATTGAATTTCTTATCTATGTTCTAATGTTGCCATAAGTGTTTTTCTCTTCATCATCTCTTTTTTTAAAGTTAAGTGAAATTGAATTAAATAAATGTTAAATTGTGAAATGAAATCGAACGACCAAAAACACAAAAATAATGAATTCTCCAAAGTCGAATTTAATATTTAAATCAAAAACTTTTACTGCTCCTTGTTTAAAATCTTTTTTTATTATTTTTGTAAATCCATTTAAAAAAAATCTAAATCTGCTTGTTTTTTCTGTTACTTCTTTAAATATATTTTTTTATTTAACACAAATCTTTGCTAAGTCTAATTTGCTTTGTTGTTCTTTTTTATTAAATAATCTTTAAAGAAACACACACACACATACAAACATATATTTTTAATTGTTTAATGCTCTTTTTTCTGGATTTTGTTATTTATATATATGTAAGCAAAAAACACATACACACATAACACTGAATTACCACACATCACACTTACATAGTTTTCTTTCTTAATTGTATTGTTCATATATATCTATCTCTCTATATATATCGTTATATATATTTACTTACTATTTGCTGAAATATTTAAATAAAGCTTTGTTTTTTGTTCTTCATCTATATTAAAAAATGTATTCTTTTTTAATTTGTGTTTTATTTATTACTTTTTAATTTACAAAAAATATAATCTTAGAACTAAAAATTTAAACCAGTAAAGAAAGTAGTAAAGTCGGACTGGGCCGACTATACGACACCCTTCACCACATTGGGTATATTCTACATTTGTATCCTAATAGACGTCGCCTTCGAAGGCATGAAATTGATATGAAATTAAACGAAGTTAAATATGTGATCTTTATCTATATGTGAACCGACTAACATCAATCCGCACACATATATACTGAAACCTATGCTAAGTTTCATTTCATTCAGATTTAGAGTCGTTTGCGTACAATAGAACAAATTTATGTCAATCGATTTATAGCACACTTGATACACGCTATTCGGTCTCCAGCACTGTTCAAAATTTAATCTCAATCAAGCACCCGTTCGAAATACATATGGAAGCTATGTCTGCATCTGCACCAATTTTAACAAAACGTAATAACATCATTATACCCTACACAACTATGTTGTCAGGGTATTATAGCTTTGTGCAGGCCCAAAAGTTTGTAACACCGCGAAATATTGGTCCTAGACCCACCTTTAAGTACACCGATCGTCATATCTCGACTAGCTGAGTCGATCTAGACATGTGTGTCAGTCCGTCCGTCTGTCCATATAATTTGTAAACACGATACAGGCCACAGTTATGGACCAATCTTCACGAAATTTGCTTGTAGGATGGGTTCTGGCCAATGAAGACCCCTATTGTTCTTGGGAAAGATCGGTTAATATTTAGGGGGTGAAATGGTTCAAATACTAAATTTTTGTCGGGTTTTCTGGTCGCTCCAGAGACCGCAATAATGACCCGAACATCGTGAAATTTTGCATGGAGAAGAGGATCGGGCCAAAGAATAAGCATGCCTGTTTTGATAAAGATCGGTCAATATTTAGCGGGTCAAATGGACACTGACTTTTGTGTGAAAAATTACAACAGTTGTATTCTATAGCGTATATATTTACCCCTGAAGGACATAGACCCGAGAAGTTGATATTATATCCAAGAAGAGTGGTTGACCTTTAAATTGATACCAATTATATTGTTGTATGTGCTCGGTGTGGGAGTTACACCTAAATATTTACAGGTATCTCAGTATTCGTATAGTATTTAGTAACCCATTATGACTCTAGAGAGCGAAACTATAGCGCTGATCGCTTTGAAATGTTCCATGAGGTTCCAGTTATGGTCAAGGACAACGCCTATAATTTTCGGTGATGATCAGATAATAATTTTGGAATGAAGTGGACCGAAAACTTAATTTTTTGTGTTATTTTCGAGTCGATCTTTAGACCACAAATGAAAGCCGAACATCACAACACAGCCCACGGTGAAGGGAATCTGGACAATAGCTGTACTGAATACTAGTAATATTCGGAAAATATGTCAGTGTGAAGAATAGGAGCTGTTCACCTCTAATCGGGCAAGAGGGTGCAAATATCACGAAATATTGCCCAGGCTCGGGATAAACATCCACAGAAAATTTGAGTTCCGTGGTAGTTGTGTAGGGTATCGTATGGTCGGCCCCGTCCGACTATACTGCTCCGCTCACTGGTTCGAGTCTCAATTTGATACATTGTGCAAACTTTCGTGTCAATCGGACAAACATTATGAGTTTACTGCACCATTTTCCTAAAATCGGACGAAATTAAATATGGGAGCTATATCAAAATTTAAACCGATTTTCACGAAACTTAACAGTGATTTTATGCATATTCTCAACAGGAACAATGGGTCTATCTCGATTTCTTTTGCCTATTACAAACATATGCACAAAGACTTAGTACCCTGTACCACAGTGTGGTGAAGGGTATAAAAATATATACACAAAAAATAACCTTAATATTGCGCAAACTTTGTAGGTCCTTACCAACAAATATTCTTCTAATAACCAACGCCTTTTAGTGCCGTAAAAACTTATACATTGTAGGTCATGCCTTGTGGGATAGGACCAGATACTTTGAAATAATATGTTTTAATAAAGACACGCCTTGGAAACCCTTAAAAATATGTTTTTATAACATCACTCCTTGGAGGTCCTTGAAAAACTATGTTTTTAAAAAACTACGTCCTAAAGGGAAAGTACATACTTTAAATCCGAAATAATGTCTTTAAGGCAACTTCTTCTGGTACCTCTCCACAGATGGTCAACTCTTTATAAAAACAAATACATCACATGAAACGAAATAAAACTTCCGTATAATTATACCACAACTTCAAACACCTCATTACCTGTCGACAAATCTGACTGACAATTCTTTTCTCCTAGAAAAAATATTTTTTAATTAAACCCCTTTCATTGAAAAGTAATTTTTTAAGATTCAAGCACAGGAAATCCTTGAAAAAAATATTTTTATAAAACCTCTTCTTAGAGGTCCTTAATAAAATATTTTTTAAAATCCAAGCACAAGAAATCATTGAGAAAATATTTTTTAAGATCATGCACTGGAGATCTTTGAAAAAATATTTTTAAGGTCCATGTAATAGAGATCCTTCAAAAATACTTTTATTAAAAATCTGCGCCTTGGAGAACATTGGAAAAATATTTTATTTTAAATACACGAGATCTTTAAAAATACTTTTTTTTAAATACACGCCCTGAATATCTTTGAAAAAGTATATATTTTTTAAATACACGCCTTGGAGATCTTTGAAAAAATATAGATTTTTTTAAATCCATGAAGATCCTTAAAAAATATTTTTTTTTAAATCTTCCCCTTAGAGATACTTGAAAAATGTTTTTTTCTATCCAACCTTACAGATCCTTGAAAAATATTTTTTTCATCCACGCCTTAAAAACAAATATTAACCAGTAAGGAAAGTAGTAAAGTCGGACGGGGCCGACTATATGATACCCTTAACCGCTATGGGTATATTAAACTGGACTATTAGCATGAAATTGGATGAAATAAAATATGTGATATTTATCTAAATGTTAATCTACGTAGATCTATCCATAAAGTATGTAAATCGACTTCAAACAAATATAAATGGGTCATCCGTTGGGCTATGTCTGTACTTCTAGAAAACGCAACTACATAATTCTATGCTCAATTTTGTACGTTGTGCAAAATTTGATGTCAAACTGACTAACATGAGGAGTTTGATGCCCAATTTACTTGAAATCGGGCGAAAATATATATGGAAGCTCTATCCAAATATTAAGCGATTTCAAACAAACTTGTGACAGAAGGTTAGACTAATTTCAGAACGTTTTGTTCCTATTGGTTCTTGGTGCGTCAATTACTTAAAATCAATCTATAATAAAAAGGAGCTATATCTAAATCTGGACCGATTTTCACGAAACAACGCAGACATCACTCTAGGCTCAATTCAGTACGTTATGCCAAATTTTGTGCAAAACGAAAGATATATAGGGACTTTGGTGCAACATTTACATGAAATCGGACGAAACTATATGTGGGAGCTATATAGAAATCTGGACCGATTTTCACGAAACTTGGCAGACATCATTCTAGACTCAATTCAGTACGTTATGCCAAATTTCGGGCAAATCGAAGGATATATATGGACTTTGGTGCACCATTTACATGAAATCGGACGAAACTATATATGGGAGCTATATGTAAATCTTGACCTATTTTCACGAAACTTGGCAGACATCATTCTAGGCCTAAATGATTAGGCTGTACCAAATTTCGTGCAAATCAAAAGATATATAGGGACTTTGGGCACCATTTACATGAAATCGGACGAAACTATATATGGAAGATATATCTAAATCAGGACCGATTTTCATGAAACTTGGCAGACATCATTCTGGGCTCAATTAAGTACGTTATGCCACATTTCGTGCACCTCGAAGGATATATAGGGACTTTGGTGCACCATTTACATGTAATCGGACGAAACTATATATGGGACCTATATCTAAATCTGGACCGATTTTCTCGAAACTTGGCAGATATCATTCTGGGCTCAATTAAGTACGTTATGCCAAATTTCGTGCAAATCGAAGGATATATATGGACTTTGGTGCACCATTTACATGTAATCGGACGAAGCTATATATGGGAGCTATATCTAAATCTGGACCGATTTTCTCGAAACTTGGCAGACATCATTCTAGGCTCAATTCAGTACGTTATACCAAATTTCGTGGAAATCGAAAGATATATAAGAACATTAGGGCGCCATTTACATGAAATCAGACGAAACTATATATGGGAGCTATATCTAAATCTGGACCGATTTTCTCGAAACTTGGCAGACATCATTCTGGGCTCAATTAAGTACGTTATGCCAAATTTCGTGCAAATCGAAGGATATATAGGGGCTTTGGTGCACCATTTACATGTAATCGGACGAAGCTATATATGGGAGCTATATCTAAATCTGGACCGATTTTCTCGAAACTTGGCAGACATCATTCTTGGCTCAATTCTGTACGTTATACCAAATTTCGTGCAAATCGAAAGATATATAAGAACATTAGGGCACCATTTACATGAAATCGGACGAAACTATATATGGGAGCTATATCTAAATCTGGACCGATTTTCACGAAAATTGCCAGACATCACTCTAGGCTTAATTCAGTACGTTATGCCAAATTTCGTGCAAATCAAAAGATATATAGGGACTTTGGGGCACCATTTGTATGAAATCGGACGAAACTATATATGGGAGCTATATCTAAATCTGGACCGATTTTCACGAAACTTGGCAGACATCACTCTAGGCTTAATTCAGTACGTTATGCCAAATTTCGTACAAATCAAAAGATATATAGGGACTTAGGGGCACCATTTACATGAAATCGGACGAAACTATATATGGGAGCTATATCTAAATCTGGACCGATTTTCACGAAAATTGGCAGACATCATTATAGGCCTAAATGATTAGCCTGTACCAAATTTCGTGCAGATCGAAAGATATATAGGGACCGTTTACATTAAATCGGTTAAATATATATATGGGAGCTATATCTAAATCTGAACCGATTTTTCCCAATTTCAATAGGGTTCGTCCTTGGGCCGAATAAGTGACCTATGCCAAATTTCATCCAATTCGGATCATAAATGCGACCTGTACTTTGTTTACAATTTAACATGGACAGACAGACAGACGGACGGACAGACGGACGGACGGACGGACGGACGGACATGCATAAATCGACTTAGAAAGTGATTCTATGCATATTCTCAAAAGGAACCATGGGTCTATCTCAATTATTTTTGCCTGTTACAAACATATGCACAAAGACATAATACCCTGTACCACAGCGTGGTGAAGGGTATAAAAACATCAAAACATAGGAGGTCAATGAAAGTATATTTAAAAAAAAAAACTAAGCCTTACAAAATCCTTGAAAAAATAATTATTAAGACATCAATGAATTGGATTTTATTTAAACAAAAATTAAAAAAAAAACCGCCTTAGAGGTACTTTAAATGTTCTTTAAAAATGTTTTTATAAAAATTCCCAGCCTTAGAGATTTTTGAAGACAAAAAAAATCCACGAATTGGAGACCCGTATTTTTTTAATCCACAACTTCGACGTCCTTTAACAAATATTCTTTAAATAATCCACGTAATTCACACCGTGTAGGTCCTTGAAAAATGTATTTTAAATAAACCACGCTTCATAGGACCTTGAAGAATTATTTTTTTAAATAATCCAAACCTAACAGGTCCTTCTTAAAATATTCCTTAATTAATCCACCCCTTACAGGTCCTTGTTAAAATATTCCTTAATTAATCCACGTCTTCGACGTCCTTGAAGAAAATATTCTTTAATTAATCCACGCCTTCGACGTCCTTGAAAAAATATTCCTTAAATAATCTTCGCCCTTTAGGTCCTTACAAAAAAAAATTCTTTAAATAAAACACGGCTTGTAGTTCCTTAGAAAAGTTTTCCTTTAATAAACCGCGCCTTGTAGGTCCTTAGAAAAATTTGCTTAAAGTAATCTACGTTTTGTAGGTCCTTAGAAAATATTCTTTAATTAATCCACGCCTTCGACGTCCTTGCAAAAATATTTTTTAAATAATCCTCGCCCTTTAGGAGAAAAAATATATTTTTTTAAATAATCCACGCCTTATAGGCCCTTAACAAAATATTCTTTAAATAATTTACGTCTTATAGGTCCTTGAAAAATATTATAAAAAAACCAGTGAGCGGAGCAGTATAGTCGGACGGGGCCGACCATACGATACCCTACACAACTTCTATGAAAATCTAACTTTCTGTGGTTCTATATTCTGAGATTGGGCAATATTTCGCGATCTTTGCACATATTTGACTGACTAGAGGTCAGCAAATGTTACTAATAATCATTACAGCCCCTCTAATTACTTTTCCAGAACCCTTCACCGTGGGTAGTGTTGTGATGTTCGGCTTTCGACTCGAAAAGTACAAATAATTAAATTTTCGGTCCACTTCATCCGAAAAGTTATTATCTGATCATCAGCTAACATTTTAGGCGTTGTCCTTGACCATAAATGGAACCTCATGGAACATTTCAAAGCGATCGGCGCTATTTCCGCCCTCCAGTGTGGTAATAGGTTACTAAATAATATATGAATACGTAAACACCTGTAAATATTTAAGTGTAACTCCCGCATCCGAGTACCTACGACAAAATAATTGGTATCAATTTAAAAGTCAACCACTCCCCTCGGATTTACTATAAATTTCTCTGGTCTATGTCCTTCAATGGTAAATATATAGGCTATAGAATACAATGTGTGTGTAATTTTTCACACAAAGGGTCTATTTGACCCTCTAAAAAACTGGCATGCTTATTCTTTGACCCGATCCCCTTCTCCATGCAAAAATTCGCTGTGTTGTGGCCATAATTACGCCCTCTGGAGTGACCAGAAAATCAGACAAAAATAAAGTTTTTGGTCCATTTCAACCCCTAAATATTAACCGATCCTTTCCAAAAATAATAGGGGTCTTCATTGGCCAGAACCCATCCTACATGCAAAACTTCGTGAAGATTGGTCCATAACTGTGGCCTGTATCGTGTTTACAAATTATAATGGACAGACGGACGGACGGACACACATGTCTAGATCGACTCAGCTAGTCGAAATATGACGATCGGTATACTTAAAGGTGGGTCTAGGACCAATATTTCGCGGCGTTACAAACTTTTGGGGCTGCACAAAGCTATAATACCCTGGCAACATAGTTGTGTAGGGTATAAATATTACTTAATTAGTCATTAGTTAGTAATTTGAAGCAAATTGCATATCCGATTTAATTTATTTTAGTGCCTTTAAAGGAATATTCATTACATAAACCACACCTTGCAAATCCTTGAGAAAGAATATTCTTTGAATACCAATGCCTGTTTTCAGTTCCTTTAAAAATATTTAATCCTTTGACTTTTCCTAAAACGACTTTTTTCCTTTATTCCAAAAAAACGAAAGAATTTCCCTTTTTATGTTTACTTTCCTTTAAGGCCGAATTAAGATTATTTGCTACTCATCCAGTATTTGTTCATTATCACTCCTTTATATTATTTGCCAAAGCTGCTTGGCCATAGACTCAACTTCTCCTTAGCCCAAACATGCATTTTCACACTTCTCTTTTTCCATTGCGCCCCTTTGTAAATGGAAAGGCATAAATCAACTTTGTTCTCTACCCTTCATACGGATTTTTTTCCAGATTTCAAATTTTTGTATGTTAGCATTTCCTTTTAATATTTGTTTCATTCATTTGCTTTCTTTTTTCTGTTCATGCAATGCCAAATTAAAAGAAAAGGGAAAATCTTGATTTAACTATGAATAAAAAATTCAAAAGGACCTAGTACTAGTGCTGGCTCCTGTTCTCTGTAATCATCATCAACATCGGTATCATAAGGCAAAAAACAAACTATCTTAGGTGTTTTTTATTATTCTTTAACATCATCAGAAAAAATCCTTAGCAGGAAAATGTGAAGGCAGTAAAACATTGAAATATGTATTGTGTGTCCGTCTGACGGCCCGTCCATTTATCCATTCAATTGGGAAATGGGTAAACAAAATCTGTAGTAAAACTCTGATTTTTTTCGTTTGCTTTTTTGTTTTGCGATTGTTAGTGAGTGAGAAGAGAGAATAGGTGAATCAGAGCCTGAAACTAAGAAACTTAATAAAACAAAAGAATTTACAAACATTAAAAATTCAATGTTAATTTACACTTGAAATTGTTTGTATTTATTTTTTTGTTTTGTTTTGGCAGATACTTGATACACTACCATGGGCAGGGTGGATTTTCTAAAGAATATTTTTCTATGGACCTACAAGGCAAGTGTCTACAAGACATGGTTTATTTAAATAACATTTTTCGAAGGATCTACAAGGCGTGGTTTATTTAAAAAATCTAAGGATCTACAAGGCGTGATTTATTTAAAAAAATCTAAGGATCTACAAGGCGTGATTTATTTAAAAAAAATCTAAGGATCTACAAGGCGTGATTTATTTAAATAAATCTAAGGATCTACAAGGCGTGATTTATTTAAAAAAATCTAAGGATCTACAAGGCGTGATTTGTTTAAAGGATATTTTTTTAAGATCTTACAAGGCGTGGGTTTTTTTTATTAAAGAATATGTTTTTAAGATCTTACAAGGCGTGGGTTTTTTTTAAAGATTTTTTTTTCTAGGAATCTACAAGGCGTGATTTATTTAAAGAATATTTTTCTAGGAACCTACAAATAATATTTTTCAAGGACTTACAAGCCGTGGTTTTCTCAAATAATATTTTTGTAAGGGCCTGGGGATCTTCAAGGACTTACAAGGTGTGGTTTTCTCAAATTATATTTTTGTAAGGACCTTGTGACCTTCAAGGACTTAAAAGGCGTGGCTTTCTCAAATAATATTTTTGTAAGGACCTTCAAGGCCTTACAAGACGTGGTTTTCTCAAATAATATTTTTGTAAGGACCTAGGAATCTTCAAGGATTT
This sequence comes from Musca vetustissima, assembly GCF_032173495.1. Lineage (NCBI taxonomy): Eukaryota > Metazoa > Arthropoda > Insecta > Diptera > Muscidae > Musca > Musca vetustissima. The sequence continues at coordinate 60,870 of NW_026884139.1, forward strand.
ACAAGGCGTGGTTTCCTCAAATAATATTTTTAAGGGCCTAGGGACCTTCAAGGATTTACAAGGCGTGGTTTTCTCAAACAATATTTTTGTAAGGACCTAGGGACCTTCAAGGATTTACAAGGCGTGGTTTCCTCAAATAATATTTTTGTAAGGACCTAGGGACCTTCAAGGATTTACAAGGCGTGGTTTCCTCAAATAATATTTTTGTAAGGACCTAGGGACCTTCATGGCAGGGCTGATCTTAACAATATTTTTCTAGGGACCTAAAAGGTTTGGTTTATTTATTTATTTCCCGATATAAATTTCACGATGATAAATTTTGGCTGTAGGGTATCATTTGATTCCTTGTGCCTCTCATGGCCTCTTCATACCCTTCACCACACTGTGGTACAGGGTATTATGTCTTTGTGCATATGTTTGCAACAGTCAAAAGGAAACGAGATAGACACTTTCTGAGTCGATTTATGTATGTCCGTCAGTCCGTCTGTAGATGTTAAATTGTAAACAAAGTACAGGTCGCATTTATGATCCGATTTGGATGAAATTTGGCACAGCTCACTCTTTGGACAAAGGACGAACCCTATTGAAATTGAAGAAAATCGATTCAGATTTAGATATAGCTCTCGTATATAGTTTCGTCCGATTTAAGTAAATGGGTCACCAAAGTCCCTATATATCTTTCGATTTCCATGAAATTCGGCGTAGAGCAGTTGTATCTACATCTAAACCGATTTTCACGAAACTTAGCACGTATCATTCTGGACCTAATTCAGAACGTATCATTCTGAATTAGGTCCAGAATGATACGTGCTAAGTTTCGTGAAAATCGGTTTAGATGTAGATATAACTGCCATATATAGTATTGACCTATTTTATGTAAATGGTGCACCAAAGACCCTATATATCATTCGATTTGCACGAAATTTTGCACTTGACGTGTGTCAAGTTTCGAGGAGATCGGTTCAGATTTACATATATCTGCTATATATATTCGTCCGATTTAAGGTAAATGGGGCACCAAAGTCCCTATATATCTTTCAATATGCACGTAATTAGGCATACAGTACTGAATTGGGTCCAGAAATATGTGTGCTAAGTTTCGTGTGTCAAGTTTTCTTGAAATTGGTTCAGATTTACATATAGCTCCTATATATACTTTCGTCCGATTTTAAGTAAATGGTGTACTAAAGACCCATAGCTAGGCCCATTGGCAAAACGTATAGAAAATGTTCCTTCGAAAAGAATGTATCTGTAAAGATACATATGTAGAATATCCCCAAATTGATGAAGGGTATCATATAGTCGGCTCAATCCGACTTTACTTCTTTCCTCACCTTTTATTTAAATAATATTTTTCTAAGGACCTTTTATTTAACGAATATTTTTCTAAGGGCATACAAGGTGTGGTTTTTTTAAAGAATAATTTTCTTAGGACCTTTTCTTTAAAGAATGGTTTTCTAAGGACCTTTTATTTAAAGAATATTTTTCTAAGGACCTTTTATTTAACGAATATTTTTCTAAGGACCTGCAAGGCGTGGTTTATTTAAATAATATTTTCTAAGGACCTTTTCTTTAAAGAATTTTTTTTTCTAAGGACCTTTTATTTATGGATTATTATTCTAAGGACCTTTTATTTAACGAATATTTTTCTAAAGACCTGCATGGCCTGGTTTATTTAAATAATACTTTTCTAAGGACCTTTTCTTTAAAGAATGTTTTTCTAAGGACCTTTTATTTATAGAATATTATTCTAAGGGCGTTTTATTTAACGAATATTTTTCTAAGGACCTGCAAGGCGTGGTTTATTTAAAGAATATTTTTTAAGGACCTACAAGACGTGGTCTATTCAGCAAATATTTTTTAAGGACCTACAAGACATGGCCTATTTAAAGAATATTTTTCTAAGTACCTATAAGGCGTGGTCTATTTAAAGAATATTTTTTCAAGGACCTATAATGCTTTGTTTATTTAAAGAATATTTTTGCCAGGACCTCCAAGGCATGGATTTTTTAAAGATTTTTTTTTTTTTTTTTTTTTTGAGTACCACCAACACTTGGTTTTTTTGAAAAAATATTTTTTCGAGGACCTCCAACACATGATTTAATAAAAGAATATTTTTTCGAGGACCTCCAAAGCCTGTTTTTTTGAGAGAATATTGTTTCGAGGACCTCCAACACATGGTTTAATGAAATAATATTTTTTCGGAGACCCCCAAGGCGTGGATTATTTATTTTCCACGACATATTTGTGATATAAATATCCAGACTGGATTTTATGTATTTAGAATGTCCATCTCTTTGTGATTTGTTTGCTGTAGGGTATCGTTTGATTCTGTATGCCTTCTATTACCGTTATTATTAACTTCCTACCATTGTTGTAGGAAAAAATAGTTTTACCACTTTTTTTTATTTATACCCTCCATTGTTCTCAGCCGATTGTTGATTCTTCATTCAAAACACTTTACAAGCATTTTTGTTGGTATTCGAAGAGTTCTTCGTTGGTGTGGGTGCTGTAAAAATGTTCATGTATTCCGGGAGAACAAGTGTTGAAGTTTGAGTTTGTTTTCGCCTTTGATTTAAATTCATTATAAAGCTACTCGTTTTTTTAGATTTTATTCGAAGATTTCATTGTTTTGTAGATGTACGTAATTTTTTTCAGCTTTTTGTTTACAGCTTTTATTTTCTTTATTATCCATGCAATCTTAAAACCCTAAATGTAAGACAAGTTAACACAAACACACACAGATACACAAACAGGAAACAAACGAACCCCAAACCGTAACTAAATGAGTAAATCAAACTGCCAGAACAAAACAAAAAAAAGAAATACGGAATCCAACTATAAGGCTGAATGCCTGCTGGAATACTTAATCAACAAATTTAACATCTTGTTTTTTTCCTCCATCGTTGTTTTCTTTTTTTTGTCTTCCTTCTTTATACTCTCTGTTTTCCAAAAAAAAAAATCCATTGTTGGATCTGCGTGAAATTTGTTGCATGCCATCTCTTCAGACTGTGGAGGATGTTGGGTTCGAAACAAAACAAACACAAAGGCGTATAAAAGGAACACTTATGTTAATTAAATCTGTTAAGATCAAGATGTAAAATTCGATGTAAAGGTAAAGTTATCTTCCTGCAAAAAAGAAAGAAAAACAAAAAATAAAATTTGAAAATAAAGGAAATTAAATTAAAGAAACAAAAAATAAATAAATAAATTTAAGATACCTATATATAAAAAACTAATTAATCTTTTACTCTTTTTCTTAAAACATTTTTGCATTTTTAGACATTTGCTGAACAGCCTATCGACCGGAAAATACAACTTTTTTCAATTTCTCTACGATTCAAAAACCTGTAATACCATCAACAAAATAAATTTGGATTCATAACCTGAAAATTCCATCAACAAAAAAATTGTTGTAAAAATTAATAAATTCTTGTAAATATTTTTTTTTTATTTGTTTGCCATCGTTAGTAAATAATTGTTAATCTTTATTTCCATGTAATTAAAAGTGGTATAGAAATTTAAGTGCAACTCAAAAAATGTAAGAAATTTGCATAATAAAATTTTTGTAATATAAATGTCCGGCTTTTTGTAAATTGATGTAGAATAAAAAAATAATAATTATAAATAAAAACTAATAATTATAATAAATTACATAAGTAAGAAATTTATCTCTAGTTACCAAATAAACAAAATTTCTATAAATGTTTTATTAAAATCGCTTTTAATTTAGATCGACAACACACATGTAGAATATGTAATTATGAAAAATATGTAATTAAGAAAAAATAAACAATAAATAAATTATGAAAGAAAAATCTAAGAAAATAATTAAATTATTTATGCTCACTGCCTATTTTATTTAATAATTCTTTTAGTTATGTTTCAAATGGGATATTGCTAATATATTCATCTAAAAACGAAAAATAATTCCTCACAATGATTTGGATGTTCCGAATGAGAGTTCCCCTTTTAGGAATTCCCGATGTCCCAAAAGGTTCGAAGGTCTTAAGATATCAAACATTTATTGCGTTCTAGGGCTAATATGGGTTAATTAATTTTTTGCTGATAACTCTAAAGCCCAAACGACTATTTTTGGTTATTTTTGACAATGCATATCTGATTTGTAAAACATATCATTCGCCCTTATTTTCTCGAACTACAATACGATTTTTATACCCTACACAACTATGTTGTCAGGGTATTATAGCTTTGTGCAGCCCCAAAAGTTTGTAACGCCGCGAAATATTGGTCCTAGACCCAGTAGTATACCGATCGTCATATCTCGACTAGCTGAGTCGATCTAGACATGTGTGTCTGTCCGTCCGTCTGTCCATTATAATTTGTAAACACGATACAGGCCACAGTTATGGACCAATCTTCACGAAATTTTGCATGTAGGATGGGTTCTGCCCAATGAAGACCCCTATTTTTTGGTAAAGATCGGTTAATATTTATGGGATGAAATGGACCAAATACTTTATTTTTGTCGGTTTTTCTGGTCGAACATCAGGAAATTTTACATGGAGAAGGGGATCGGCCCAAAGAATAAGCATGCCTGTTTTGATAAAGATCAGTCAATATTTAGCGGGTCAAATGGGCTGTGACTTTTGTGTGAAAAATGACAAAATTTTTATTCTATAGGGAATATATTTACTGCTGAAGGACATAGACCCGAGAAGCCGATAGTATATCCAAGAGGAGTGGTTGACCTTTAAATTAAGACCACTTATATTGTCGTATGTACTCGAATGTGGGAGTTACACTTAAATATTTGCAGGTACTTATGTATTCCGATATTATTTAGCAACCCATTACCACACTGGATTGCGGAAGTATAACGCTGAACGTTTTGAAATGTTCCATGAGGACCCAGTTATGGTCAAGGACAACGCCTGTAGAGTTCCGTGGTAGTTGTGTAGAGTACCGTATGGTCGGCCCCGTCCGACTATACTGCTCCGCTCACTGGTTTTGACATCAAAATATTTTACAACAATCATACGATTTTAGATGGGGTCGTCAAAGCAGAGAAATCGATATTTGTATGTTTTCACTATCCCTTTCCTATTTTTGCCCGATACATTTCCGAAAAAATGTATCGGGCACTAAATTTCCATAAGTGCCCATTTCGACAATCCAATAAAAATTATATTTTAAAAAATTTAAATATATTTCCTACCATTTAGTACAAATTCAAATTGTACAAAATGTAGTGTCATTTAGTACACACTGGTAGAAATTTCCAAAGCATCCTACATACCCAAATTCTATTCTCCAACAGTGATCCTGACTCGAAATTTTAGAATTCCAAAACTACCTTCATACCTAAATTCTACACTCCAGTAAAAATATTAAATCAAAATTTCTGGATTCCACCTCTGTCGGTGTACATAAATCCAAATTGTATAACATTTAGTACAATACCAGCTCTATCGGTTCACCTAAATCTAAATTGTAGTAAATTTAGTACCCATAAGTACAAATTGCCAAACCTACACCCATACCGCAACCACACACCTCAAAAGTGATCCTAACACAAAATTTCACACTTCCAGCACTATAAGTTCGCCTAGAATTCAAATTGTACTGAATTTAATACACATTAGTACGAATTTCCAAAACTTCCTGCATTCCCCAATACTACACATCAAAAGTTATCCTAATTTCAAATTTCAGGATTCCATCTCTCTCGCTGTTCACCCTAAATTCAAATTGCACCTAATTTTGTAACATTTAGTACTTATAAGTACGAATTTCCTAAACTGCATACCAATTCTAAACTCCAACAGTAATGTTATTGTACCAATTATAGTTCGATATTTCCTTCATCCATTTATCAAAATTTAAATTGTTCCAAATTTAGTACTTTTCGTGTATAAGAGCACACACTTTCAAAACCTCATCCTTATATCGACCTTACTTCTCAACCTTGCATTCCAAATTTCAAGTTTTTAGCTCTATCCTTTAACAAGATACGAAATTGTACAAAATTACTACATTTATTATATATATATATATATATATATATATATATAACTCGAATTTCCCTAAGCGCCATTTGATACGTCAATTCTGCACTCCATCAGTGACCCTCATTTCAAGTTTCAGAGTGCTAGCGCTACCGGTTCGCCAAATACAAATAGCTTTTAGTACCTTCCTTTCCGTTTTAGAACGAATTTTCAAAATCCCAGCCTTATCAGTTGGTCTAAGAGTGACCTTCACCCAAAATTTCAAGATTCTATCTTCAGTCGATTCGTTTGGAGGTTGATCAATCACTTTACTAGGTTGAACACCGGGACTAAGAATCTATATGACCCATTGTTTTTTTAGGGGAATTTTCTACTAAATAAGAACTCAAATACAACCCATTCCGTTAAAAACATGTTCCTGACGACCAAAATATCAAATTTTACCCTTATATTATATCACATATTCTATATCGAGCTTCTTAGGAGTAGTTGCAGAGTATTTTCAAAATTTCAACCGAGATTTCAAACGTAGAATTTATTCTAATCCAGAATGTACGGTATGTATATTCTGGAGGTTGGAATATGGAGTCCTAGATGCGGTTATAATTTTCGGTAACAAGATTTATAAAGAGCCAACCAGTATAAATTATAGCAATTCCTGTTCGAAAATTCGCCTAAAATCCTAATAAAAATATATGTCAGTATATGCCATCTTGTCCTTTGATAAATTTCGACACGTTTAGAGACTACAGCGACTTCTTTATATGAGGTATATGTCATTATATATCTTCTAACAGATGGTGTTTTCCCTAAGACAATTTAGTATCAAATTACTGGCCCTTGTGCTTAGAAAGCTAATCTATGGGGACTATTAAAGAGTCTATTTTAAACATTTTCTGGGATGAAGTTTTTATATGAAAATATCGGAAATGAGGCAGGATCTTTGTATGGGGACTATGACACAATGACCTACATACTAAAATTTCTTCGTAAAAGATGTTCACATTTCATGAATCGGTTCAGATTTTGATAAAGCTGTCACTTATAATTTCATCCGATTTTATTTAAATGTTGTAAAAAAACGTTCAACCCAATCATAAATATATGAAAAGGATCGGATCCTCAAGGATCCAATCGCATTGACATGCGAATTGGATCCTCCTATCATGAATAACGTGAAACAAATATATGTCAATATGGCATTACTAATGAGCCTGTTTAGCACCTTGTGTACCATTTTCGATAAGCCGATCATAATTTGTGGTTTCTTTTCTTTAACCCTTTCAGTGTGAAAAAAAATTGTCGGAATAAAAATCTAAAATTTTGTATTTAAAATTATATAAAGGCATAGAGTTTAGAAAAAAAGCAATTTTCATTTTAACCCTCGGACCGTTTCTTTCAGCAAAAACAAAAACATCAACGGTACATTGGATAACCGAAAAATCGCGAAGAAAGAGAGTACTTTTAAATGTCAAATATATTCGACAAAAAAACTGAAAGGGTTAAAATAATATACATAAGTGAATAAAATACAAAAGTGAAAAAATTATTATATTATTATTTAAAATATACTTTTCTAAATGTTTTTATATATACAAAATAAAACCAGTAAGGAAAGTGGTAAAGTCGGACGGGGCCGACTATATGATACCCATCACCACTTTGGGAAAATTCAACAGATGAATCTTAATAGACGTCGCATTTTTGATTTTCACGAAAATTGACACACACCATTCTAGACTTTATTCAGTACGCTGTACCAAATTTCGTGGAAATCGAAAGGTATACAGAGACTTTGGTACACCATCTTCTTTAAATCGGACGAAAATATATATGGGAGTTATATCTAAATCTGAACGGATTTTCACGAAACTTAGCACACACCATTCTAGGCTTAATTCAGTACGCTGTGCCAAATTTCGTGCAAATCGAAAGATATTTAGGGACATTGGTGCACCATTTACCTTAAATCGGACGAAAATTTATATGGGAGCTATATATAAATCTGAACCGATTTTTATGAAACTTAGCACACATCATTCTAGGCTTAATTAAGTACGCTGTGCCAAATTTCGTGCAAATGGGAGCTATATATAAATCTGAACCGATTTTTATGAAACTTAGCACACATCATTCTAGGCTTAATTAAGTACGCTGTGCCAAATTTCGTGCAAATCAAACGATATCTAGGCACTTTGGTGCACCATTTACCTTAAATCGGACGAAAATATATATGGTAAATCTGAAACGATTTTTACCAATTTCAATAGGGTTCGTCCTTGGGCCAAATAAGTGACGTATGCCAAATTTCATCCAATTCGGATAATAAATGCGACCTGTACTTTGTTAACAAAAATACATGGACGGACGGACAGACGGACATGCATAAATCGACTCAGAAAGTGATTCTATGCATATTCTCATAAGGAACCATGGGTCTATCTCGATTTTTTTTTTGCCTGTTACAAACATATGCACAAAAACATAATATCCTGTACCACAGTGTGGTGAAGGGTATAAAAAACAGGTTAACGTATGTGATATATATTTTTTTCATGATCGGATGAAAATTTTTTGACCACATAAATTGCAACCAACAATTAATTTTTATTAATTTTTACATATTTTTCGACTTTTAATATAGTCGTTTGCTAAAAAGTCTCGTAGAAAGGGTTGATTTTATACGTTTTCATCAAAATTTCCTCGAAAAAAACCTCTTTTTTCAATACCTGTCTTTTTTGCTATTCATGGTTGGGCTGAATGTCATTCGGATTGATACGAAATTTGCAAAGTTTGGCTTATACTTCATATATGCTCCTCCATTATTTTTAATTTGAAGCCAATTAGATTGATAAGCGATGCCACCTAGCACCTGTAGCATAAATCGGCTATATCATTTGATTTTGTTTTAATTTTTATTATTTCTAGTTGAGATTAATTCTTGTTGTGATCTGAGGTTTAGAAAAGCTCCGCATGATACTGAAATATGAATTAAAAAATTTTTATTTATCTTATTTTTTATACTGCATACTTCGATAATATTTTTTAATTTATTCATAATTTTGTAAGTACATTACAATAATTATTTAAAATATATAATCACTGTATATTAAATTTAAATAGAATGAACATTAAACAAAGCATGGCTGTGTGTTCTGAAAAAAAAAAACAAACAACAAAAATATAAAAAAAATATAAAATTTTAAAACAATCTATTGCTGCAAATAAAACCACAAATAAATTTTTTGTCACAACTCACATACAAAAAATACCAACAACAAATTGTAGATTTGATAACACACACACTCAATCCCATAGTGATATTTCTTCATAGAATAATGAAAATGAACTTTAGAACCTAAAGAAAAATCACATTAATTAAATCTGATTTGTAATATAAAAACAACAACAAAAAAGAAATAGTTTTGTAAATAAAATATAAATGTAACTAGTTTTAAAAAAATAAACTTATAACAATTCGGAGAATAAATTAAAGCTACAAATTTACATGTATGTAAATTATAGGAACAAAATGAGAAACACGTATATAAGAAATATAATTGTATGAAAAGAAAACTGCTATAAAATTCAGATTGTGTTAAAAAGCAAAGAAATGTAATAAATGAAAATGTGTCATGATTTTATAACAAAAAAAAGGAAACAGAAAATAAGTAAAATAAAAAACAAAGCTAAGTAAAAAATTAAAAAATAAATTTGTTTTATTTCAGGTTGGCAAATTTGGAGAAGTATATATATATATATATATATATATATGGGCATTACTGTAGGTGACATTACAATGAGAATCGAAGAAACATCTCCCGCATATACTCAAAGTGTTGTGGAGTATCATCCATCTTCAATTTCATACTGAATTTTCCTCATTGTTGTCTTCCTTTGTCTGTATTTTTTTAACAAATTGCTCGATTACTATGAATTAAAGGACTAAAAATTTCATGTAAAAACTAAAATATAAAATGTTGCTTCTAATTAGTTTTTCTCTTACAACATTTCATATTTATGAAAATAGGAATATATTTCTAAATAGCCATAATTCTTAGCTTTCGTATGACACCAATTTCATTATAATACGGCCAGTAGTTGAAAAGTTATGGCATAAAAACCAGAACCTTAAAATTTTCATTTTCGCCATCTCAATCTACTGCATCAATAGATGGCGCTGCGGTCGCCAAATTGACAGGTCGTTACGAAAATCATGGTATTGTTAAAATTGAAATAACTTTTGATCCAATGGGGATATTTGGACAATTTAAACTATTATAAATAGGTGAAAGCTCACTGATTCTCCGTGTGAAAAATAATATTCTAAATCTTAATTAGGTAAAAAGTGATATAAAGAATGTAATACGTTTATAGGGAGTTTTCTATGTGAATTGCTTAAGCGAAATAAGTGTGCGTATATAGAGATCTCGTTCAGTTCTAAATAACCGTTTACATTTTTTCAAATATCACAACCCGTTCCAAAGTTATTTCAATTTTACAAATAATCTGATTTTCCCTTTTGCGCAACGCCATCTATTGATGCAGTTGATTGTAATGGTGAAAATGAAAAAATTATGACCATGGTTTTTCTGCCATAACTTTTGACCTAGACGCCGTATTGCAATAAAATTGGGGTCGTATGAAGGCTAAGAAGTGTAGCTATTTTATAATTATTTCCTTTGTTCAAAAACTATCAAACGTTGTATGAATATTACGGTATGGGTACAATTGAAAAAAAATTTGGAACATATTGTGATATTTGGAGATTTTAAACGGATACGTGCAGCTTAAATGGTAGTATATTTAAATACAACTATATCGTTGAAACAGCTCGCGTATAAAGTTTCCTATTATGGCGTGATATTATTTTGTAGCTTTTTTACTTAGCTGTGACCGGGATATTAAATTTCTTTTAGCTCACAAAGAATTTACGAGTTTTATGCTACACATAATCGTTTAAATTCTCCAAACACCACAATCCGTTCAAAAGTAATTTAAATTTTACCAATAACTTGATTTTCTGTAACGACCTGACCATTTTTTGCGACCGAAGCGCCATCTATTGATGCAGTAGATGAAAATGGCGAATATGAAAAAATAATGTTCCGGTATTTTTTCCATACCTTTTGAACTACAAAGATAAATATTTGCCCTTCAATATTACACCTGATTTCTGTTAATAGAGCAATTTGTTAAAAAGTTGCAGCCAGAGGAAGGCAACTCTAAAGACGCGGCACTAAAGAAATGAGAATAGTTGGTATCCAATAGGCGGCCCATTGGATACCATACATCACATTGGGTTAGAGCTAAAATCGTTGACTATCTATTATTCCTATCCAAATTCCAAATACAATTAATTTTAAATTATTAAATAATTATACCCTTCACCACACTGTGGTACAGGTTATTATGTCTTTGTGCATATGTTTGAAACAGGCAAAAGGAAACGAGGTAGACACATGGCTCCCTTGAGAATATGCATAGAATCACTTTCTGAGTCGATTTATGCATATCCGTCCGTCCGTCTGTCTGTCTGTCCATGTTTAATTGTAAACAAAGTACAGGTCGCATGTATGATCCGAATTGAATTAAATTTGGCATAGGTTACTTATTTGGCCCAAGGACGAACCCTATTCAAATTGGGAAAAATCGGTTCAGATTTAGATATAGCTCCCATATATATTTTCGCCCGATTTAATGAAAATTGTGTTCCAAAGTCCCTATACGTCTTTCGATTTACACGAAATTTGTCATAGCGTACTGAATTAGGTCTAGAATGATGTGCGTTAAGTTTCCCGAAAATCGGTTCAGATTTAGATATAGCTCCCACATATATGTTCGTCCCATTTAATGTAAATGGCGCAACAAAGTCCCTAAATATCTTTCGATTTGCACGAAACTTGCTATAGATTACTAAAATAAGCCTAGAGTAATGTGAAAATCGGTTCAGATTTAGATATAGCTCTCATATATACTTTCGTCCGACTTAAAGTAAATGGTGCACTAATGTCCCTATATATCTTTCGATTTTCACGAAATTTGGCATACCGTACTGAATTGAGTGTAGAATGCCTGCTAAGTTTCGTCAAAATCGGTTCAGATTTAGATATAACTCCCATATATTTTTTCGTCCGATTTAAGGTAAATGGTGCACTAAAGTCCCTATATATCTTTCGATTTGCACGAAATTTGGCATAATGTGCTGAAATGAGCCTAGAATAATGTGTGCTAAGTTTCGTGAAAATCGGTTCAGATTTAGATATAGCTCCCATATATATTTTCGTCCGATTTAAGGTAAATGGTGCACCCACGACCCTATATATCTTTCGATTTGCACGAAATTTGGCACAGCGTTCTGAATTGGGTCTGGAGTCATGTCTGCCAAGTTTCGGAAATCTTTCGATTTGCACGAAATTTGGCACAGCGTTCTGAATTGGGTCTGGAGTCATGTCTGCCAAATTTCGGAAATCGGTTCAGAATGGGATTTTGTGTAAAAGATGTACCAAAGCCTCTACATTTCTTTCGATTTGCACGAAAATTGTATAGCGTACTGAATTAAGGATAGAATGATATGTGTTAATTTTCCTGAAAATTCAGATTTAAATATATCTCCGATTGACACGAAATTTTGATTTGATTTTAGATTGATTGCGCTTTTTTGTAATGGGTGCAGATGCAGACATAGCTTCCATATCGAATAGTGTGTATCAAGTGTGCTATAAATCGATTTACCCAAATTTTTCCCATTGAAATTTAGCATAGGTTGCAGCAAAGCATGCATATGGATTGATGTTGGTCGGTTCATTTATTGATAAAGATCAAATCAAAACACTTGTTTTTAATAGAATTGAAAAACATTAGAATACCCATATGTAGAATATACCCAAAGTGGTGAAGGGTATCATATAGTCGGCCCAGCCCGACTTTACTACATTCCTTACTGGTTCTTCTCTTAGAACTGCATCAATAGATGGCGCTGCGGTCGCCAAATTGACAAATTTTGAACGAATGAAAATATTTGGACAATTTAAACGGTTATAAACAGGTTAAAGCTCACTGATTCTCTGTGTAATAAAAACAATTTCAAAATAGTCATCAAATCTAAGTAAATAATGGTACAGAAGAATGTCAAGCCTTAACTGGGAACTTTCCAAACGAGTTGCTTAGAAGAGGTAATTGTATATACACAGAGGACGATTTAAGCAGAATATTGTCATTTAAATATTCCAAATATCACAGCCCGTTCAAAAGTAATTCCAATTTTACCAATACCTTGATTTTCATGTAACATTTTATATTTTGTGATGATATGAATAGATTTCGAAATAGCCAGAATTCTTAGCTTTCCTACGACACCAATTTCATTATATTTTGTGAAGATATGAATAGATTTCGAAATAGCCCCAATTCTTAGCTTTCCTATGACACCAATTTCATTACAATACGACCAGTAGTTGAATAGTAATGGCATAAAAACCAGAGCCTTAAATTTTTCATTTTCGCCATTTCAATGTACTGCATCAATAGATGGCGCTGCGGTCGCCAAATTGACAGGTCGTTACGAAGAATCATGGTATTGGTAAATTTGAAATAACTTTTGAACAGTTTAAGGATCTGATTTTGATTATCTGTGAACTAGAGCATATATAAAATACCAATCAAAGCTAGGCAAATAAGGCTACAAATAATAATATGGTCGGCCCCGTCCGACTATACTGCTCCGCACACTGGTATGAGGAGCAGTCAAAATCATAGCATAAGCCAATAAGGAAAGTAGTACAGTCAGAATGGGCAGACTATATGATACCCTTCACCACTTTGGGTATATTCTAAAAATGTATCCTAAAATACGTCTCCTTTTTCGAAGTAACATTGACATAAATTTGAACGAACATATATATGTGATCTTTATCTATATCTAAACCGATTAACATCAATCCCTTCACATGTCATTTTCCACTGTTTAAAATTTAATCTCAATCATGACATGACTGAGTCAAATTTATATATAGCAGGTATGCTTTATCTATATCTGAAGCGATTTCAAGTAAACTTGCAAACGATTAACTAATATTAACTTCAGTACATTGTATCAATCGGCCTAGCTATAGACTTTACTGAAAATCGGACGAAAATATATATAGGAGGTGTATGTAAATCTAAGCCGATTTTCACGAAATTTTGCTCACATCAGTCTAGACTTAATTCAGTACGTTATGCCAAAATTGGTGCAAATCAAAAAATTGTCAGGGATTTGTGCACAATATACATAAAATCGGCCGAAACTATATATGGGAGCTATATCTAAACCTGAACCAATTTTCACGAAACTTAGCATACATCATTCTAGACTTAATTCAGTACGTTATGCCAAAATTGGTGCAAATCAAAGTATATGCAGGGACTTTGGTGCACCATTTACCTAAAATCGGGCGAAACTATATATGGGAGCTTTATCTAAATCGGAACCGATTTTCACGAAACTTAGCAGACATCATTTTAGAGTTAATTCATTACGCTATGCCGAAATTCGTGCAAATTGAATGATTTTCAGGGACTTTGGTGCTCAATTTACCTAAAATCGAAAGAAAATATATGTGGGAGCTATATCTAAATCTGAACCGATTTTCTCCAATTTCAATAGGGTTCGTCCTTGGGTCAAATAAGTGAGTTGGGCCAAATTTCATCCAAATGTACTTTGTTTACAATTTAACATCAACAGACGGACGGACGGACGGACATGCATAAATCGACTCAGAAAGTGATTCGATGCATATTCTCAAAAGGAAACATGGTTCTATCTAGATTTCTTTTGCCTGTTACAAACATATGCACAAAGACATAATACCCTGTACCACAGTGTGGTGAAAAGGCACGGAACATTTATTTCAAAACATGGACCTATTTTCCGCACAATTTCGTTTTAGCCTCCAATATCCCAATGTACAGCCACTACAATGCGGAAATACAGTTAAAACCTTTAAAATACTGACAATGGTCGTTAGGATTACATGGGACTATGTAAAAACATGGAACTGCATTGATCATATTATTCTGTCCATATATGTGTGCCAGGTTTCAAGAACCCTTTATACGGATTTCCGTACGATGACAATCGAAAACGATTAACAAATATGTTGAAAGTGTTGCAGGCCAGCCTAAAACAATATTTATATATTTTGGATTTATTCTGTTCTCCCGATCATTAAATTCTACAATAAAGGATTGCAATACAATGGAGGCCAAATAATACTAATTTATTAAAATTGATATTGTTATATTTTTTACAAAAAATACTTAATAAAAATGAAAAAAAAATACTAAAAATATCGTTTTTTTATTTACCGGATTCAACTACGGTAAGTATTCCATCCCCTAAGCGGGCAACATATTTGTGATGACGTCACAAGTTTTCTTACACCAGGTTTTGTGCATTTTTTTGGGTAAATTTCACAAAAATACCAGGCGCCCAGAATAAAATAGAAAGTAGCCCGCCAAAAATAAAAAATAGAAGAAAATTTCATCTGGCAACGCCGTACTACGAAGTTACAAAAATTGTAGCATACTTTTAGGCGCTCGAATTTTTTCACGGGTAGGGTGTTGCCAGACCAAAATTTTTTGATATTTTTGCTATTTTATTCTTGGCGCCTGGTATTTTTGTGAAATTTGTCCAAAAATGCTCTAAATTCTTGGGATTTTTTTTTTAATTTATGGGAAGGAAGCCAGGATAGACAGGTGACGTTACTGTTTTACAACAAAATAAAATTGAGAACCCCACCCACTAACCGATGTTTTAGACATCCATAAATAAAAAAATGTGTTTAGTATTTGTTTTTAAATAAGTTTATTTGTTTTATTTCAATAATCAATAAGTTAAGTACATAGGGATAAAACATATACAACTTTCTTAATAGTATTTAATACAATAGCACAGGAAAACAAATGAATGCAGTCGGTCTTAACGTTTGGAGTTGGCATTTTTTTCGACAATTTCTTCTGGTAGTAAAAAAATAATCTTATTGACAAAGTCCTGACTTTCAGCTTCGTAACATGTACCAGGATTGAAGCTCGGAGCAATATTTTAGGGCTCATATCGGAAATAGCATTCAAAAAATCCAACATAACTGCATTGGTAGTCCTGGAAGAGAGAAGATATCTATTAAAATCCACTATGACTTCCCTAGTTATCTGTAAAGAAATGTCTTAAAAAATGTTTCCTCAAACATTTTACTTGAAGAAATATAACTTAAGAAAAAAATAATCCATGTTTGAAATTTAGAACCGATTGGATTGATATTTATACCATACACAACTATGTTGTCAGGGTGTTGTAGCGTTGTGCAGCCCCAATAGCTTGTAACACCGTGAAATATTGATCCCAAACACACTTTTAAGTATACCGATCGTCATATCTCGACTAGCTGATTCGATCAAGACATGTGTGTCCGTCCGTTTGTCCATTATTATACCCTTCACAACTCTGTGGTACAGGGTATTATGTCTTTGTGCATATGTTTGTACAGACAAAAATAATCGAGATAGACTCATGGTTCCTATTAAGAATATGCACAGAATCTCTTTCTGAGTCGATTTATGCATGTTTGTCCGTCTGTCTCTCCATATTGAATTGTAAACAAAGTACAGGTCGCATTTATGATTCGAATTGGATGAAATTTGGCACAGCTCATCTGTTTGGCCCAAGGACGAACCCTATTGAAATTGGGAAAAATCTGTTCAGATTTAGATATAGCTCCCATATGTATTTTCGTCCCATTTAAGGTAAGTGGTGTACCAATGTCCCTATATATCTTACGATTTGCACGAATTTTGGCATAGCGTACTGAATTAATTCTAAAATAATGTGTGCAAAGTTTCGTGAAAACCGGTTCAGATTTAGATAATGCTTCCATATATATCTTCGTCCGTTTTAAGGTAAATGGTATACCAAGACCCTATATATCTTTCGATTTGCACGATATTTGGCATAGCGTATTAAATTGTGTCCCATATATAGTTTCGCTCGATTTTAGATAAATGGTACCCCAAAGTCCCTGGAAATCGTTTCATTTGCACGAATCTTGGCATAGCGTACTGAATTAAGTCTAGAATGTTTCCCTGAAGTCTGTTCAGATATAGATATATAACAAAGACGCGACGTCTGTTAGGATATATATGTAGAGTATACCCAAAGTGGTGAAGGGTATCATATAGTCGGCCCAGTCCGACTTTACTACTTTCCTTACTGGTAATTTGTAAACACGACACAGGCCACAGTTATGGGCCAATATTCACGAAATTTTGCATGTAAGATGGGTTCTGTGCAATGAAGACCCCTATTTTTGGTGAAGATCGGTTAATATTTAGGGTTAATATTCGCGAATTTTTACATGGAGAAGGGGATCGGGCCAGACAAGAAGCATGTCCGTTTTGATAAATATCGGTCAATATTTGCAGGCCAAATTGACCCAGACATTTGTGTGAAAAATTACAAAAATTTTATTGTTGGGCGAATATATTTACTACTGAAGGACATAGATTCGAGAAGATAATAGTATATCCAAGCGGAGTAGTTGACCTTTAAATTGATACCAATTACATAGTTGTTTGTACTCGGATGTGGGAGTTATACGTAAATATTTAAATGCGTATGTGAGTTATGCTATTGTTTGGTATGGGCGGAAATGTCGCCCTAATCACTTTGAAATTTTACATGAAGTTCCGGTTATGCTCAAGGACGACGCCTATAATTTTCGGTGATGTTGCGATGATATTTAGGTAGTGCAATGAACCAACAACTTATTTTTTGTCAGATTTTCTTGTCTTCCTACAGGCCATTAATATATGTAGAAAGTCACATATACACCATGAAAGAGATCTGACAACATTGTTAGATCGATTGTTTAGATGCAGGTCAAATCAACCAAAGCCTAAAGTGACCAAATTTTTATTTGATAACAGGCTCAGAATTTAGAACCGCAGGAAGTTAGATTTTCGTGATAGATGTGTAGGGTATCATATGGTCGGCCCCGTCCGACTATACAGCTCCGCTCACAGGTTTTTGAGTTATCGTGTCACCTTAAAACAAAAATATTGAATATTGCAGTCCGCAACTTTTATTTTCTTGAATTTGTTCGTGAATTTGTATACCCTTCACCACACTGTGGTTCAGGGTATTATGTCTTTGTGCATATGTTTGTAACAGGCAAAAGGAAACGAGATAGACACATGGTTTCTTTTGAGAATATGCATAGAATCACTTTCTACGCATATTCTTCCAGCTCATTCATTTGTCCCAAGGATGAACCCTATTGAAATTGGGAAAAATCGGTTCAGATTTAGACATAGCTCCGATTTAAGGTAAATGGTGTACCAAAATCCCTAAATATATTTCGATTTGCACGAAATTTGGCACAGCGTACTGAATTAAGCCTATAATGATGTGTGCTAAGTTTCGTGAATATCGGTTCAGATTTTTATATAGGTCCAATGTATATTTTTGTCCGATTTAAGGTAAATGAAAAAAGTAAAAAAATTCAGCCTAGAATGATGTGTGATGTTTGCACAACTTGAATGACGTTATTGGGTTTTTTGGAAATTGGTGCAGATGCAGCCATAGCTTCCAAATGTATTTCGAACGGGTGTCTGATTGAGATTAAATTTTTAACAGTATGCGTACCGTATAGCGTGTATCAATTTTGCTATAAATATGTCCCATGGTACGCAGACGACTCTAAATCTGCCCGAATGAAATTCAATTTATCATAGATTGCAGAAAGACATGAGTATGTTCCTTCGAAGGAACATCGACATACATTTGTAAGGATACATATGTACAATATACCTAAAGTGGTGAAGGGTATAATATAGTCGGCCCAGTCAGACTTTACTACTTTCCTTAGTTGTTTTAATTTGTGTTCGAGCAGCAAAAAATTTACATATTTTTTTATGAACCACACATTGGCGTTGGTTTTCACATATGGCCGAGATTTTGTTAAAACATCAGTTTTTCATAAACTGCAAAACGGCGAGATTTTTTAAAAAAATTGAATTTTGTATACCCTCCACCAAACTGTGGTACAGGGTATTATTATGTTATGTTACAAACATATGCACAAATAGTATGTTTGTAACATGCAAAAGAATCGAGATAGATTTCTCTAGACTGTCCGTCCATGTAATTTTTTAAACAAAGTACAGGTGACACTTTTGAGCCGATTCGGATGAAATTCAGCACATGTCACTTATTTTATTCAAGAACGAAACCTATTGAAATTGGATAAAATCGGTTTGAGATTTAGATGTAACTCCCATATATAGTTTCGTCCGATTTTATGTAAATGGAGCATCTGGATTTTTTATTATTTTTTAAGGACCACAAATATACATGGACTTTTTAAATATTTTTCAAGAAATACAAATATGCATGAACGTTTTTTATCAGAAAGCAAGCTGACCAAGAAACACGCATTTCCCTTTTTCATGATACTACTTAAAGCTTAAACACGATTTCCAGGTATGTCGGTCTTGTGTGCAGTGTTTTTCAATTTGAAAGGCCAATTTTCGATATATATTGTCTTCCACTTGATCCTTCCATCGAATTCGTGGCCTTTTCGTTCTGCGCTTTTATATGCCTTTTGACATCATCATCATCCATTGGCACGTTTATCTTTGTCGATGTCCGAGTAGAGATGGTACAACTCGTGGTTCATTCGACGCCGATATTCCCAGGCCGGCTCGTAGATCTTTTTACGAATTTTTCTCTAAAACACGCCAAGAGATTTCTCATCTGATTGTGCACGTACTCTTTCTTCATATCCATATACCAGAACCGGCAGTATCTTTGTCTTATAGAGTGTGAGTTTGGTCTGGCTAAAAGTGGCTTGGTTCTTAAATTGCTTACTCAGAATAAGTAGCATCTGTTGGCCAACAATGTCTTTCTTCGAATTTCAAAACGGATGGCGTTAGTTTTGTTTATGGCGGTACCGAGGTATATAAAGTCATTGACTACCTCTTGCGCGTTGATACCATCAGTTTGATGTTGTCGCCATTTACTGACAGTCCTATCAACGATTTTAAAAAGGTTACACGATAGACTGTCACATTGATGGAACCCTTTCGACAAGGTGATAGTCTTTCGGTATTGAAGGGCTTCGAGAGGTCCTTTCTGACTTTAACCGCTGACCTTGTGCCAGTAAAAGTTATCGTGCAATAATAGCGAATGTGAAAATCTGGTGTATAGTGAATTTGCCAGGTCTGTAGCCGCATTGATATGGTCCAATAATGTCATTGACCATTGACTTCAGACATTCACACAGCACACTCGAAAGCACTTTGTATGCGATGAGAAGAAGACTAATTCCTCTAGCTATCTTGTCTCCCTTTTTGTGCAAGGGACATAGGATGCAAAGTTTCCACTCATTGGGCATGCACTACTCTAGACAAATTGTACTAATCAATTGGTGCATGCTCTTGATCAGCATCAGACCACCAGTTTAGAATAATTCGGCTGGTAACCCATCGACACCTGCTGCTTTATTTTTCTTGAGCCGTTTAATTTCTATCCTGACCTCATCTTGGCTAAGTGGTGTACTCTATATACACTCTGTACCGTCGTCTCCAATTGGTTCTGCGATATCTCCTTCACCGTTACTATTTGATACCAGAAGCTTTGCAAAATGCTCCTTCCAGATCCTCACCACGCTATCTGTATCTCACACCATATTTCCTTCTTCATCCCTACAGGAGGATGTACCCGCACCAAAGACGTCTGTTTGGGATTTTACTCGTTGTAAAAATTCTGGACTTCATTCTGACTCCTGTACATCTCGATTTGCTCACGCTCACGTTCTTCTTGTTCTTTCTTCTTATTTTTATAGATAGACACATTTTCTGAGTCGATTTGCTCATGTCCGTCCGTCCGTCCATGTATTTTTGTGAACAAAGTACAGGTCGCATTTATGATTCGATTTGGATGAAATTTGGCATATGTCACTTATTTGTCCGAAGGATGAACCCTATTGAATTTAATTAGGCCTAGAATGATGTGTGATAAGTTTCCTGACAATCGGTTAAGATTTAGATATAGCTCCTATATATATTTTCGTCCGATTTTATGTAAATGGTGCACCAAAGTCCCTATATATCTCTCAATTTGCACGAAATTTGGCACAACGTAATTAATTAGACCTAGAATGATGTACGTTAAGTTTCCGGAAAATCGGTTCAGATTTAGATATAGCTTCTATATCTGACCAAATAAAAAATGCAGTATCGGTTGCAGAAGGAAATTTTTATGGATCCAATTGCATTGGTCCTTTAAAAATGCGACATCTGTTAGGATTCATCTGTTGAATATACACAGTGGTGAAAGGTATAATATAGTCGGCTCCGTCCGATTTTACTATTTTCCTTACTGGTTTGAAAATACATTTCTCCTCTCTCCCGATAATTCTCCGTGTTTCACCTCAGTAGCATTACGACACTCCTGATCGCTAACAAAATTCAAAAACTGATTTTGAGTGTATACGAAGAATAAATAAATTTCAAAGTTTACATATAATTACTAATTATTTTATATTTTTGTTGAAAAACTTTGTTGTCTTCAGTAAGGAATCTTTCAAAAATATGTCTTCTGTCACAGACATTCCTCCCACTTTTAAATTGTCAAAATGAATGCTACTAATTAGATATTGTTTTGTTTAATGATACATTCATAAACAAATCACGGCACAACTTCTTTAAGTAATAACCATACATATTCTCCCTCCACCTTGGCCACCCTGCTTAAAAACGCCGACAAAATCTAAAGCTTATACAATTTCCTCTTTTCATTTTTTTCAGTTTTTGGGGAGGCTACGTGTTATGGTGTCTATCAAAACTGACTTAAAATATAAATAAAATTCAAAAAAAATGTTTGGCAATGTATTCTGGTGACAGCTGGTACTTGTCATATATATATCCAATGAAATTCTACTTTACCATGACACCACCACATGGAGATTGGCAAACCAACACACATACATACTATCACACCGCCAACCACCCACCTCCCATATCATCATCAGCCTATGCTATGCTACCCCATGCTGTATGAAGATAAAATAAATTGGGACTGACATTCAAATTTCATTACTTTTTAAAGACGCCCTCCATACGCCCATGCCGAACACACACACAAAACTGTATCCACCTTGCCACACTCGGAGGAGGACGGCAAAAAAAGTTTCTCCTCGTTTTAGACACAATAAAAATGGAATTGAAGCATAGGTTTTATATTCGAATGTCTCAAAAAGTTATTTATTTCATTTTACGCAATTTTGAATAAATGAATGAGGGAGGGAGATGGGAGCACCATCATATAATAGAAGGGAGGAGTTTGTGACAAAATAACCAAACAAAAAAATAAATAAATCGTATCGCATCAAAGTAAAACTTTTCACTTTTGCATAAATACATAAAAATACACTCGGCAACATAGAGGTTAGATTTGTCTTTCAATGTATTATCAACAAAATTTGTTTTTGTTTCAACAACAGTGGATTCAATAGAAATAGAAAAAGCCCGAGCTGAAAGGAGTCCCTATTAACCGGCAGAAAAAAATTTTTTTGACAATTTACGAGGTGAAGGCAGTCTCTATAGACGAGCTGAAAGTAGTCTCTATAGACGAGCTGAAGGACTCTCTATAGACGCTAAAGGGAGTCTCTATAGACGAGCTGAAGGGAGTCTCTAAAGACGAGCTGAAGGGAGTCCCTATAGACGAGCTGAAGGAGTCTCTATAGACGAGCTGAAAGGAGTCTCTATAGACGTGCTGAAGGGAGTCTCTATAGACGAGCTGAAGGGAGTCTCTATAGACGTGCTGAAAGTAGTCTCTATAGACGAGAGGTCCTTAAAAAAGGGAGTCTCTATAGACGAGCTGAAGGGAGTCTCTAAAGACGAGCTGAAGGGAGTCCCTATAGACGAGCTGAAGGAGTCTCTATAGACGAGCTGAAAGGAGTCTCTATAGACGTGCTGAAGGGAGTCTCTATAGACGAGCTGAAGGGAGTCTCTATAGACGTGCTGAAAGTAGTCTCTATAGACGAGAGGTCCTTAAAAAATCCACGCCTTGTGTAATTCGTTCTTGAAAAATAATCATTAAAAATCCACGCCTTGTGTGATTGGTCCTTGAAAAATAATCATTAAAAAATCCACGCCTTGTGTGATTGGTCCTTGAAAAATAATAATTAAAAAATCCACGCTTTGTGTGATTGATCCTTGAAAAATAATCTTTAAAAAATCCACGCATTGTGTGATAGGTCCTTGAAAAATAATCTTTAAAAAATCCACGCATTGTGTGGTAGGTCCTTGAAAAATATTCTTTAAAAAATCCACGCCTTGTGTGATTGGTCCTTGAAAAATAATCATTAAAAAATCCACGCTTTGTTTGATTGATCCTTGAAATATAATCTTTAAAAAATCCACGCATTGTGTGGTAGGTCCTTGAAAAATATTCTTTAAAAAATCCACGCATTGTGTGGTAGGTCCTTGAAAAATATTCTTTAAAAAATCCACGCCTTGTGTGGTTTGTCCTTGAAAAATATTCTTTGAAAAATATTCTTTAATAAATCCACGCCTCAGTTGGCCCTTGAAAAATATTCTTTGAAAAATATTCTTTAAAAAATCCACGCCTGCCCTAGGTTTAGAACAGGCTTTGAAAAATATTCTTTGAAAAATATTCTTTAAAAAATCCACGCCTCAGTTGGCCCTTGAAAAATATTCTTTGAAAAATATTCTTTAAAAAATCCACGCCTTGTGTGGTTTGTCCTTGAAAAATATTCGTTGAAAAATATTCTTTAAAAAATCCACGCCTTGAGTGGTTTGTCCTTGAAAAATATTCTTTAAAAAATCCACGCCTTGTGTGGTTTGTCCTTGAAAAATAATCTTTAAAAAATCCACGCATTGTGTGGTAGGTCCTTGAAAAATATTCTTTAAAAAATCCACGCCTTGTGTGATTTGTCCTTGAAAAATATTCTTTAAAAAATCCACGCCTTGTGTGGTTTGTCCTTGAAAAATATTCTTTAAAAAATCCACGCCTTGTGTGGTTTGTCCTTGAAAAATATTCTTTAAAAAATCCACGCCTTGTGTGGTCGGTCGTTTAAAAATTTTCTTTATAAAATCCAAGCCTTTTGTAGGTCCTTAAAAATCCACGCCTTGTGTGGTTGATCCTTGAAAAATCCACGCATTGGTATAGGACCTTAAACATATTTTTAGTCCTTCTAAGTTTTAAAATTTGCAACTAACCAATCTTAGTCACAGTATTTCAAGCTAACACAATATTTTTTTTCGCAAATCAAATGCACACACTCATACACACCTAAATTTGCAAACTTTCATTTCCCCATACACACACACTCACACATATAAAATTATAAGTTTTCACATAGAATGGGCAAAGCGTACGGAAACTTAATTGTAGAGGTAAACAAATGTCAAAAGTACGTGACGTATTAGCATGAATTCATTTTTGGGAAAAGTTTTCTCAGCACCTCAACACATACACACGCATACATCCCAGCAACAATCACACACACACATTGTCTCCATAGTGTTTCGTCGCATAGTAATGCCACAAATGTAGCGGATGTTCGAAGGCCAGACAGTATAGCTGCTGCTGAAGATGATGATGATTACGATGGTGACGACTTTGGTGATGGCGACAATGATAAAGGCGACAAACAGGAATCAAATTTTTAGAGGCGTTCATTTCCGTTTCCAGTCAAACTCAAGGCACAACAAGAAATGACAAAATTAAATCACGCTTTCGAATTTCACTTCGTTTGAAAATTCCAATGGTTTAAATCAAAACGCAATACAAAATGTGTAGTAGGCTCACGTGTGCTGATGTTTAGTTTGTTGGGTAAATATATATTCAGGCGTATCAAAATATTTGTGACATTGACGAGTGTTATTTAAAGTCAATTATGGTGGTGTGAACGTGAAGAAATAGACACGTGTACACGTGGATTTTTGCAAGAGACCTCTGCAAGATGTGGATTTTATGATAAATATTTTTCAAAGGACCTCAAAAATGCGTGGATTTTATAAAAAATATTTTTTCATGGACCTATTCAAGGCGTGGATTTTATAAAGAATATTTTTTCATGGACCTATACAAGGCGTGGATTTCATAAAGAATATTTTTCCATGGTCCTATACAAGGCGTGGATTTTATGAAGAATATTTATTCAAGGACCAATACAAGGCGTGGATTTTATGAAGAATATTTTTCAAGGCTCATATAGGCGTGGATTTTATAAAGAATATTTTTTCATGGACCTATACAAGGCGTGGATTTTATAAAGAATATTTTTTCATGGACCTATACAAGGCGTGGATTTTATAAAGAATATTTTTTCATGGACCTATACAAGGCGTGGATTTTATAAAGAATATTTTTTCATGGACCTATACAAGGCGTGGATTTTATAAAGAATATTTTTTCATGGACCTATACAAGGCGTGGATTTTATAAAGAATATTTTTTCATGGACCTATACAAGGCGTGGATTTTATAAAGAATATTTTTTCATGGACCTATACAAGGCGTGGATTTTATAAAGAATATTTTTTCATGGACCTATACAAGGCGTGGATTTTATAAAGAATATTTTTTCATGGACCTATACAAGGCGTGGATTTTATAAAGAATATTTTTTCATGGACCTATACAAGGCGTGGATTTTATAAAGAATATTTTTTCATGGACCTATACAAGGCGTGGATTTTATAAAGAATATTTTTTCATGGACCTATACAAGGCGTGGATTTTATAAAGAATATTTTTTCATGGACCTACAAGGCTAGAAGATTTCAATAAATATTTTTAAGGTCCTACAAGGCTAGAAGATTTCAATAAATATTTTTAAGGTCCTACAAAGCTAGAAGATTTCAATAAATATTTTTAAGGTCCTACAAAGCTAGAAGATTTCAATAAATATTTTTAAGGTCCTACAAAGCTAGAAGATTCCAAGGAATATTTTTTTAAGGTCCCTCCTTTTCTTTAGAGATTCCCTCCATCTGGTCTATAGAGATTCCCTCAATCTCGTCTATAGAGACTCCCTTAATCTCGTCTATAGAGACTCCCTTCAGCTCGTCTATAGAGACTACCTTCAGCTCCTCTATAGCGACTCCCTTCGGCTCGTCTATAGAGACTCCCTTCAGCTCCTCTATAGAGACTCCCTTCAGCTCCTCTATAGAGACTCCCTCTATAGAGACTCCCTGCTTCAGCTCGTCTATAGAGACTCCCTGCTTCAGCTCGTGTATAGAGACTCGCTGCTTCAGCTCGTGTATAGAGACTCGCTGCTTCAGCTCGTCTATAGAGACTCCCTGCTTCAGCTCGTCTATAGAGACTCCCTGCTTCAGCTCGTCTATAGAGACTCCCTGCTTCAGCTCGTCTATAGAGACTTCCTGCTTCAGCTCGTCTATAGAGACTCCCTGCTTCAGCTCGTCTATAGAGACTCCCTGCTTCAGCTCGTCTATAGAGACTCCCTGCTTCAGCTCGTCTATAGAGACTCCCTGCTTCAGCTCGTCTATAGAGACTCCCTGCTTCAGCTCGTCTATAGAGACTCCCTGCTTCAGCTCGTCTACAGAGACTCCCTGCTTCAGCTCGTCTATAGAGACTCCCTGCTTCAGCTCGTCTATAGAGACTCCCTGCTTCAGCTCGTCTAAAGAGACTCCCTGCTTCAGGTAGTCTATAAAGACTCCCTTCAGCTCGTCTATAGAGACTGCCTTCAGCTCGTCTAAAGAGACTCCCTGCTTCAGCTCGTCTATAGAGACTCCCTGCTTCAGCTCGTCTATAGAGACTCCCTGCTTCAGCTCGTCTATAGAGACTCCCTGCTTCAGCTCGTCTATAGAGACTCCCTGCTTCAGCTCGTCTATAGAGACTCCCTGCTTCAGCTCGTCTATAGAGACTCCCTGCTTCAGCTCGTCTATAGAGACTCCCTGCTTCAGCTCGTCTATAGAGACTCCCTGCTTCAGCTCGTCTATAGAGACTCCCTGCTTCAGCTCGTCTATAGAGACTCCCTGCTTCAGCTCGTCTATAGAGACTCCCTGCTTCAGCTCGTCTATAGAGACTCCCTTCAGCTCGTCTATAGAGACTCCCTGCTTCAGCTCGTCTATAGAGACTCCCTGCTTCAGCTCGTCTATAGAGACTCCCTGCTTCAGCTCGTCTATAGAGACTCCCTGCTTCAGCTCGTCTATAGAGACTCCCTTCAGCTCGTCTAAAGAGACTCCCTTCAGCTCGTCTAAAGAGACTCCCTTCAGCTCGTCTATAGAGACTCCCTTCAGCTCGTCTATAGAGACTCCCTTCAGCTCGTCTATAGAGACTCCCTTCAGCTCGTCATTTAAAAATATATGTTAAGAACTATTACAACTTCAGACCTCCGTCAGGACCTTAATTAAATCATTGAACATTTCTAAACGACTAAAACACTTTTTAAATCTTAAAACTCCTCAATAATTTTCATTTCAATACCCTCAATAATGTACAAGTGTGTATGTTTATGTAATAAGCTATCGCATAAATACCTAATACATATGTATGCGCGAGTGTGTTAGTATTGGCGTAATCGTATATATTGCTCAACGAACGGTATGTGGTATTGTTTGCTTGTGAAAGATTTATGTTAGTGATTATTGGCATTTTGTATGTTTGGTTGGTTCGTTGTTTGGTTCGATGGTGGCTGTGTTTGGAATGTTGCAGCAAACACACTCATCCACACACACACACAATTTTCTAAGAACACTGATGTTGCCTGTAAATCTTCTCGTACGGTGTACATCTGTGTATTTCTGAGGAACGTGTATGTTGCTGTTCACAAAACATTTATTTAAGAGGGCAGAGGGGGCGAACGTTTTCATTTAAAGGCGTTAGCAAACAATAAAGCATTTTTCACAATTGAATTATTTTCCTTTTGTGTGGGTGTGTGTGTTTCTGTGTGCTATTTGCCATTTGCTCTTTGCCAAACTTGGCCTTTTTTGTTGTTATTGCTGTTATGCATCGTTGATATATTCCTAATGTCTTGGATGGCGGAGCACAGAGGGCGGGAGAGAGTTTATTGAAAATATGTTATTTATGTAAATTTCACCCCCTGTCCCTGCCTCTCCAAAAAGCCCACCCACCCCTCTTCACACTTCCAAATTAACTTTTATTATTTACGTATGATTTATAGGTGTATCCTTGGCGTATGAACAGCTAACAAACAAATGTCTGCTTGTTTGCAGTTCTGTTTGTTGCTTGACTGAATGACTTGTTGGCTGATGTTTATTCTCACACGTCGAACGAATGTCTTTTCTAGAGCAATAAATTTCCGATTTTTCAATACGCAAAACAAAATAGATATCATTGTTTTCGTGCATCCTGAGTGAGCAAATGACAGAACCAATGTCTGTTGAAAGAAAACACATTGAAGGGCAGGACGGATTTTTGCGCACTTCATTGATTGCGATAAATGTTTTATGGCGCATAATTCAATATTAATGGCATAATGGAATTGACTTTATGCCTTCAGCTGCCATATATCTTTGGTACATGAAAATATCATCCAGGGATGAGTTAATTATGCGAATTTATATATTCGAACAAAATAACTGTTAGTAAGTATATTTTATTATGACATTTTATGATATAATTACATCTAACAAAATATAATTTTCTAAATATTTAAATGCACATTATGTAAAAGAGCCATAATTAATGTGAAAAATTATTCCTTAAAAATCCACGCCTAGTTGACGGTTGGCCCTTTGAAAATATTCTTTAAAAATTCACGCCTATATGACTGTTGGTCCTTTGAAAAAATATTCTTTAAAAATGCACGCCTATTTGACTGTTGGTCCTTTGAAAAATTATCCCTTAAAAATCCACACCTATTCGGCTGTTGGTCCTGTGAAACATTATTCCTTAGAAATCCACGCCTATTCGGCTGTTGGTCCTGTGAAAAATTATTCCTTAAAAATCCACGCCTATTCGGCTGTTGGTCCTGTGAAAAATTATTCCTTAAAAATCCACGCCTATTCGGCTGTTGGTTCTGTGAAAAATTATTCCTTAAAAATCCACGCCTATTCGGTTGTTGGTCCTGTAAAAAATTATTCCTTAAAAATCCACGCCTATTCGGTTGTTGGTACTGTAAAAAAATATTCCTTAAAAATCCACGCCTATTCGGCTGTTGGTCCTGTGAAAATTTATTCCTTAAAAATCCACGCCTATTCGGCTGTTGGTCCTGTGAAAATTTATTCCTTAAAAATCCACACCTATTCGGTTTTTGGTCCTGTGAAAAATTATTCCTTAAAAATCCACGCCTATTCGGCTGTTGGTCCTGTGAAAAATTATTCCTTAAAAATCCACGCCTGTTGGTCCTGTGAAAAATTATTCCTTAAAAATCCACGCCTGTTGGTCCTGTGAAAAATTATTCCTTAAAAATCCACGCCTGTTGGTCCTGTGAAAAATTATTCCTTAAAAATCTACGCCTGTTGGTCCTGTGAAAAATTATTCCTTAAAAATCCACGCCTGTTGGTCCTGTGAAAAATTATTCCTTAAAAATCCACGCCTGTTGGTCCTGTGAAAGATTATTCCTTAAAAATCCACGCCTATTCGGCTGTTGGTCCTGTGAAAAATTATTCCTTAAAAATCCACGCCAATTCGGCTGTTGGTCCTGTGAAAAATTATTCCTTAAAAATCCACGCCTATTCGGTTGTTGGTCCTGTGAAAAATTATTCCTTAAAAATCCGCACCTATTCGGTTGTTTGTCCCGTGAAAGGTTATTCCTTAATTATTCGTTGTACACACACATCTTCCTTTCTAATCCCATTCGTTCTCCATTCCAAATTATCTCAGAGTTCAATATATTGTACATGGACACTTTTGAGGTTTGAACCTTTCAAAAGCCTTGCAATTTTCCTTGGGTTTTTGTGGTTCAAAAAAAGTTTTATGTCTCAATTCGCTAAGAAACACCCACAAATGCCAAGCATTGCTGCTAAATGAGTTGACTGGCTGGTCGACTGACTGACGGATGAGCAATTTCAATTGTTGTTATTCCACTTGAAGGATTTTTGTGCGGCTTGGTGAAACTTTTTACATTGATGTCCCACAAATACCAAAGAGTGACATCGAGCTACATCGTTTTTGACAGTGATGTTCGGGTTAGTAGAATACGTTTTTTTTTTCTCGACCCAGCTGAAAACAACGAAAGTTTGAACATCATTCGATAATTTTTATTGTTGTTACTTTAGTTTATTAACCAAGGAAACAGTGTTATGGAACCACAAATTCACGCCTGAAATGGTCCTTGAAAACATATTCTTAGAAATCCACGCCTGAAATGGTGCTTGAAAAAATATTCTTTAAAAATCCACTCCTGAAGTGGTCCTTAAAAATGTTCTTTTACATTCCACGCCTGAAATGGTCCTTAAAAATATTCTTTAACAAACCACACCTTAAAGGTCTTTGAAAAAGTATTTTTTAAAAAATCCACGCCTGAAATGGTCCTTGAAAAAATATTTTTTAAAAAATCCACGCCTGAAATGGTCCTTGAAAAAATATTTTTTAAAAAATCCACGCCTGAAATGGTCCTTGAAAAAATATTCTTTTAAAAATCCACGCCTTATATTGGTCCTTGAAAAAATCCACGCCTGTGATCCTTGAAAAATTATTCTTTAATAAATCCAAACCTTAAAGTGGTCCTTGAAAAAATATTCTTTGAGAAATCCACGTCTCTAATGATCCTTCAAAAAATATTCTGTAAAAAAAATCCACGCCTAGTATTGGTCCTTGAAAAATATCCATTGAAAAATCGCACCTTTATTGAATCCTTGAAGTTTTTTTTAAATTTTTTTCCGTACCACTGTCCCATTTCAATGTATGTGTGTGTGTTTGTGTTCGGACTCAGTTTACCCACAAATTGCTTTAATTTCATCTTCTAATTGCATCACTATGCCGGTGCTACTGCTGCTGCATTGTGGCTTCATCAATTGAATACTGTCCCAGTGCAGAAACTTGACGTCCTGGTCGCCATTGGTTTTTAGATGTTGGTGGTCGTAGTTATCATGTTCGCTGTAAGTTGGTCGTCTCAATTGATTGCACCATTGGTTAGTTGATAGTTTTTAGACGGACAGTAGCGAACTTTTCATACGTTGAGCTTGCCATGGCATGGCTCAACCAAGAAACTCGAAACTTACATGACCAACACTAATACACAGACACACACTCTCATACACCCGATATGAGGTTGATGTATTTTGGGGCTTTCTCAATTTTCAAGCTTTTGGTATGTCTAACTTTCGTGTAGGGCTACGGATGATAGCAGTGTTGTAAATCTCCTCCATGTGTGTGAGTACTCTCTCCTCACTCTCTTCCGTTCTCGTTCTCACGCCGTGTTAAGTGTGTCACATGTGTGATGGCTGCCGCATTGTATGCACTTGCCACAATAATCTTATTAGGAGTTAGTTGTTCGAACCTAATCAATTACCAACGTAATTACAAACTTTCGTAATCTGCTTACGTTGTGATTCATAGCGTCGTTACGCGTTTGTATCGAATGTTTATGTAATGCATCAACCAATAAAACCAACAACAACACTGCCACAACGTAACACACACAAGCACACACTCACTCACATATTTTGTGTTGGGTACACCCATCGGTCCCTCTGCACCTCTTTCGCATAGTACTAATATTTCATGTTCGGGTGTGTGTGTGTCTGTGTGTGTTGTTTATGTTCTCATTTAATGCTTAGTTTTGCCTGAATTGATCCAATATTTGAGTTTGAGCAACTTCAGACATCCATCCAGCCAGCCAACTTTTGTATGCTTAATGTAATGAGTTAAATTAGGAGCTGGAATACGATTTCCCAACATATTATGTAGTGGCAGCAGGACGTCTGCTCCCACCACAGGATTCCAAACAAAATCCCATGAACGATTTTTTTCAATAGATAAAGTGGCATTATTCGGTAATATGAAAACAAATAATAAAACACAAATAAAGAGGGAGTTTCGGAGGGGGGTAAAATTATTTGTAACACAATTTATTAGATAAATTGTTGGGATAATTGTTTAAATTACGGAACACATCACAGAGAGGATTATAGGGGGATTTAATTAATTTGAACCCAAATTGGGGATTCAATTTAAATCAAAATAATATTTACTCAAGGGTGGCGTAGGGGATGATAGATACCAAGGACGGGGCCAACCATACGACACCCTACACAACTATCACGGAAATCTAACTTTCTGCGGATTTTTATTCCGAGCCTGTCAATATTTCTTGCTAGTTGCACCCTCTTGCCCGATTAGAGGTCAACAGCACCTCTTCCTTACACTGACATCTTTTCCGAATATTACTAATATTCAGTACAGTCCTTCTAATTACTTGTCCAGATTCCCTTGACCGTGTGTTGTGTTGTGATGTTCGGTTTGTAATTGTGGACTATAGATCGACTCGAAAAAAATAAGTTTTCAGTCCACTTCATCCCAAAAATATTATCTGATAATCACTGAAAATTATAGTCGTTGTCCTTAACCACTACCGGAACTTCATAGAACATTTCAAAGCGATCAACTCTATATTTCCGCCCTCCAGTGTGGTAATGGGTTACTAAATAATATCTCAATACGTAAGCACCTGTAAATATTTAAGTGTAACTCCTGCATCCGAGTACCTACGACAATATAATTGGTATCAATTTAAAGGTCAACCATTCCTCTTGGATATACTATCAACTTCTCGGGTCTATGCCTTTCAGTGGTAAATACATACGTTACAGAATACAAATTTTGTCATTTTTCACACAAAAGTTAAGGTCCATTTGACCCGCTAAATATTGACCGATCTTTATCAAAACAGGCATGTTTATTCTTTGGCCCGATCCTCTTCTCCATGAAAAAACTCGCGGTGTTTGGGCCATAATTGCAGCCTCTGGAGCGACCAGAAAAACCGACAAAAATAAAGTTTTTGGTCCATTTCATCCCCTAAATATTAACCGACCTTTTCCAAAAACAATAGGGGTCTTCATTGGCCAGAACCCATCCTACATGCAAAATTTCGTGAAGATTGGTCCATAACTGTGGCCTGTAACGTGTTTACAAATTATAGTGTACAGACGGACGGACACACATGTCTAGATCGACTCAGCTAGTCGAGATATGACGATCGGTATACTTAATGGTGGGTCTAGGACCAATATTTCGCTGCGTTACAAACTCTTGGGGCTGCACAAAGCTATAATACCCTGACAACATAGTTGTGTAGGGTATAAAAAGCACAAAAAACTAAGTCTTCGGTCCACTGCATCCCAAAATTATTATCTGATCATCCCCGAAAATACTAGGCGTTGTCCTTGACCACAACTGGAAAATTTCAGAGCGACCAGCGCCATATTTCCGCCCTCTAGTGTGGTAATGGGTTACTAAATAATATCTCAGTACGTAAGCACCTGTAAATATTTAAGTGTAACTCCCATATCTGAGTACGTACGACCATGTAATTGGTATCAATTTAAAGGTCAACCACTCCTCTTGGATATACAATCAACTTCTCGGGTCTATGTCCTTCAGGGGCAAATATATAAGCAATAGAATACAATATGGTTAACAGGAGAATAAAAGACCCCGTCTACAGATTCACTCCAGTAGATGAGCGAATTGCTATAATCCGTATAAAAGCGAAGTTCTTCTACATCAGTCTCTTTTGCGCCCATTCTCCGACTGAAGATAAAGATGAACAAACCAAAGACATATTTTACGAGCGCCTAGAAACAGCATATGACCGTTGCCCTAGCCATGACATTAAAATTCTGCTAGGAGATTTTAATGCAAAAATCGGAAGTGAAAATATCTTTGGCCCCACCATCGAAAAATTCAGCCTTCATGAAGAAACATCCGACAACGGCATGTGGTTGATTGACTTCGCGGCAGCAAAGAACATGGTAGTTAGCAGCACCAGATTCAAGCATCTCGATATACACAAGGCCACCTGGATCTCTCCTGATCAAGCAACGAGAAATCAAATTGATCATGTTGTGATAGACGGAAGGCATTCATCCAGTGTTTTAGACGTCCGATCAATCCGAGGAGCGAATATCTATTCGGACCATTACCTTGTGGCAGTCAAGGTACGCATCCGTCTTAATGTGGCAGCAAAGGTGCGATCTAACACAAAACGGAAACTCGACGTCGAAAAGCTGCAAACACAACAGGTAGCCGAGGCCTACTCCGCTCAACTTACCCATCTGATTAAGGGAACCCACCCCCCCCCCCCCATTCAATACTTGAATTTTTCAAGATTTTCAATGGGCTGGTAAATCAATACCAATGCTTGTTAAGGTTTGTAACTTTACACATATATAATTGAAGATTTAAAATAGAAGAAAAATAATTTACAAAAAAATTTTGTTGTTCTTGTTTTTTGTAATTAAAGAAAAGTCCTTATTTTTGATGGCGGGCATGATAATTCCTCACTGGAACATCGGAATCCGAAAATTCCAACGGTGTTAGAAAGAGTACATGTCTGGCTCTCGTATGAACTAGGATTATTGACTTCGCCCTAAAATTAACAAAATGGCGGTTTTAGTTTTTGAGTTATCGTGCCCGCCATTCACAAAAAAATGTTTAGAGAAAAACGCGTTTTGAGTTTGAGAAGCCCTTCAGCCGTCACTTGATGCTGACACAATAAATCGGCTATATCTTCAAGAGTTCTTGAGATTTTCATTTGTAGGGACATTCTTGAATTAGTGTAGATTCGAATTATATCAACAAAAGTTTTGACCCCGAGAATGGGGAGGTCCCCTTAAAGAAAGCACTTCTTGTCCCGATAATAGTATAGAAGCACAATGGTAAAGAATTACCCACTCCCTACAAACTGCTGCAAAAGCAACACTTGGGTACCAAAAACCATCACCCAGAAACCCATAGTACGATCAGGAGTGTCGTAAGCTACTCATGTGAAAAAC
The DNA here is from genome assembly GCF_032173495.1 of Musca vetustissima. Lineage (NCBI taxonomy): Eukaryota > Metazoa > Arthropoda > Insecta > Diptera > Muscidae > Musca > Musca vetustissima. Next base: position 95,825 of record NW_026884139.1, read on the forward strand.
GCAGCGTATAGGGCAACGCTGCAGACAGTAGCAACTCGTAACGCGATGGAGAATTATCGGGTGAAAAGGATAGAGGGGAAACGTGTATTCAGAAAAAAGAAGAAAGAACAAGAAAAACGTGAGCGTGAGCAAATCGAGATGTACAGGAGTCAGAATGAAGTCCGGAAATTTTATTAACGAGTAAAACACCGAACCGAAGGCTTTGGTGCAGGCATAGCCACCTGTAGAGATGAAGAAGGTGACAGATACAGACAGCGTGTTGAGGATCTGGAAGGAGCATTTTGAAATGCTTCTGGAATCAACTAGTGGCGTTGAAGAAGATACCCCAGAGATGAGGTCATAAAAGCAATTAATCGGCTCAAGAACAATAAAGCAGCAGAAGCCGATGGGTTACCAGCCGAACTATTCAAGACTGGTGGCCAGATGCTGGTCAGGAGCATGCACCAGCTGATTAGTACAATTTGGCTAGATGAATGCATGCCCAATGATTGGAACTTCAGCATCCTATGTCCCGTGCACAAAAAAGGAGACAAGACGATATGTGCCAACTATAGAGGAATTAGCCTTCTTCCCATCGCATATAAAGTGCTATCCAGTGTGCTGTGTGAACGATTGAAGCAAATGGTCAATGAATTCATTGTACCATACCAATGCAGCTTCAGACCTGGCAAATCCACCATTGACCAGATTTTCACTCTGCGCCAAATCCTGGAAAAGACCCACGAAAAACACATCGACACATACCACCTATTTGTCGACTATAAAGCCGCATTCGACAGCCCTATCCGTTCAGAGGTGTTTAAAGCCATGTCTAAGTTCGGCATTCCTGCAAAATTAATACGGCAATGCAGGATAACTTTAAGAGGCACAAGATCAGCAGTTGAAGTAGGAAAAGACCTATCAGAGCCCTCCAATACTGAACGAGGATTCAGACAAGGTGACAAGGTGATCTTTTTAACATCCTACTGGAAAAGGTCATACGAGACGCAAAGGTGACACCGATATAATGGGTTGAACATTGCGAGAGGTAACAGCCACCTTTGAAAAAATTGAAAAGGAATCTGCAAAAGTGCATCAACGCGCACGACGTCTAGTAGACTCGGACCAACTGTGGAACTTGAGAACTACAGCTTCGAGGTAGTTAAAGACTTTATATACTTTGGTACCGCCATAAATAAAACGAATGGCATCAGTTATGTGATGGTCAACCGATGCTACTATGGTCTGAGCAAACAACTCAAAAGCAAGGCCACCTCCCGCCAGACCAAACTCGCACTTTACATGACGCTGATACTACCCGTGATATTATATGGATCAGAAGCATGGGTACTTGCGCAAGCAGATGAGGCAGCTCTTGGGGTGTTTCAAAGAAAAATTCTCCGAAAGATCTACGGGCCGATCTGCGTCGACGGTGAATATCGGCGTCGAATGAACCACGAGCTCTACAATTTTTACGAGGACATCGACATAGTCAGTCGTATTGAGCTGCAGCAACTACGGTGGCTAGGTCATGTTGTGCGGATGAATGAGAATGCCCCAGCTCTAAAGGCATATAAAAACGAGCCTACTGATGGTTCCCGTAGAAGGGGAAGGCCACGAATTAGATGGAAAGACCTAGTAGAAAACAACATCTTGGAACGTGGTCTTCCATATTGGTGGAATTGCGCACAAGACCGACGCGCTTGGAAATCTTTTTTAAGCTCGGCTTATGGAACAACCGTTCTGTAACAAGCCAGCTAAGTAAGTAATATTTACTCAAGGACCAACAGTGGATTTTTAAAGAATATTTGTTCAACGGACCAACAGTTAAATAGGCGTGGATTTTAAAAGAATATTTTTTTCACAGGACCAACAGTCAAATAGACGTGGATTTTTAAAAAATATTTTTTCACAGGACCAACAGCCAATTAAGGAGTGGAGTATTAAAGTGTATTATTTCAAGGACCAACAGCCAAATAAGGCGTGGATTTTTAAGGAATATTTTTTCACAGGACCAACAGCCAACTAGGCGTGGATTTTTTAAGAATATTTTTTCACAGGACCAACAGCCAACTAGGCGTGGATTTTTTAAGAATATTTTTTCACAGGACCAACAGCCAACTAGGCGTGGATTTTTTAAGAATATTTTTTCACAGGACCAACAGCCAACTAGGCGTGGATTTTTAAAGAATATTTTTTCACAGGACCAATAACCAAATAGACGTGTATTTTTAAAGAATATTTTTTCACAGGACCAATAACCAAATAGGCGTGGATTTTTAAAGAATATTTTTTTACAGGACCAATAGCCAAATAGGCGTGGATTTTTAAAGAATATTTTTTCACAGGACCAATAGCCAAATAGGCGTGGATTTTTAAAGAATATTTTTTCACAGGACCAATAGCCAAATAGGCGTGGATTTTTAAAGAATATTTTTTTCAAAGGACCAATAGCCAAATAGGCGTGGATTTTTAAAGAATATTTTTTTCAAAGGACCAATAGCCAAATAGGCGTGGATTTTTAAAGAATATTTTTTCACAGGACCAATAGCCAAACTGGCGTGGATTTTTAAAGAATATTTTTTCACAGGACCAATAGCCAAACTGGCGTGGATTTTTAAAGAATATTTTTTCACAGGACCAATAGCCAAATAGGCGTGGATTTTTAAAGAATATTTTTTCACAGGACCAACAGCCAAATAAGGCGTGGATTTTTAAGGAATATTTTTTCACAGGACCAACAGCCAACTAGGCGTGGATTTTTTAAGAATATTTTTTCACAGGACCAACAGCCAACTAGGCGTGGATTTTTTAAGAATATTTTTTCACAGGACCAACAGCCAACTAGGCGTGGATTTTTTAAGAATATTTTTTCACAGGACCAACAGCCAACTAGGCGTGGATTTTTAAAGAATATTTTTTCACAGGACCAATAGCCAAATTGGCGTGGATTTTTAAAGAATATTTTTTCACAGGACCAATAGCCAAATAGGCGTGGATTTTTAAAGAATATTTTTTCACAGGACCAACAGCCAAATAAGGCGTGGATTTTTAAGGAATATTTTTTCACAGGACCAACAGCCAACTAGGCGTGGATTTTTTAAGAATATTTTTTCACAGGACCAACAGCCAACTAGGCGTGGATTTTTTAAGAATATTTTTTCACAGGACCAACAGCCAACTAGGCGTGGATTTTTTAAGAATATTTTTTCACAGGACCAACAGCCAACTAGGCGTGGATTTTTAAAGAATATTTTTTCACAGGACCAATAGCCAAATAGGCGTGGATTTTCAAAGAATATTTTTTCACAGGACCAATAGCCAAATAGGCGAGTATTTTTAAAGAATATTTTTCCAAGGACCAATAGCCAAATAGGCGTGGATTTTTAAAGAATATTTTTTCAAAGGACCAACAGCCAAATAGGCGTGGATTTTTAAAGAATATTTTTTCACAGGACCAATAGCCAAATTGGCGTGGATTTTTAAAGAATATTTTTTCACAGGACCAATAGCCAAATTGGCGTGGATTTTTAAAGAATATTTTTTCACAGGACCAATAGCCAAATAGGCGTGGATTTTTAAAGAATATTTTTTCACAGGACCAATAGCCAAATTGGCGTGGATTTTTAAAGAATATTTTTTCACAGGACCAATAGCCAAATTGGCGTGGATTTTTAAAGAATATTTTTTCACAGGACCAACTTTCAAATATTTTATTATTTTTAATTTTTACTCAATTAATGTGCAAAACTACTGGTCAATAGAAACCAATTTCAGAAACTCATGTACACATTACGTAGAAGCCAAAATATTCACATATCATGCGAGTGGAATTACCAATTCAACCGGAAGCGATAACGTCCGCGTTCGTCCATCCAGTACGTCCCTTCGAACGTCGAAGGTCCGTAGCTTAACATAAACACCACATTCTATTTGGCTTACATTGTACACTTAGACTAAATGCCAAAGAATCCAATAGCTTTTACAACTCTTGCCCTGGTTGCCATTGTTGTTGCTGTTGTTGTATGGTACGCCACAAGGATAAAAATTGATTTTGCCATTACGTTAAGTTACGCGCTGTCATGTTACGCTTGTATTATTCGGGGAAGTAGCATCGATACCATTGGGAGTTGCAAAGATGAAAACGTATACGCACACTAGCACACATAGGTGCATATGTATGGTCATACATCTAATATTCCTGTATTTCAATGTCCATTTCGAAGTATGTGTGTCGATCTCCTTTGCGGAGTGTGTAAGTAGCTATGTATGGTTTGTGTGAGACAAATGAAATTGGTTCCTTTTGAAATGTATTGGATCTGTTTAGTTGCCTGAGTAGATGGCTTCGATGGCTTCTCAAATGGATGGATTATTGCTGTTGCTTCAAAGCATTGTTTTGTTTGTTTGAGATCTCAGTGTTCTTGGTATGTTTCAATTGGCAACTGGAACAGCCGGAACAGTGATTTGAAGAACCAAAAAGAGGGCAACTTTTACACGGATTTTTTAATGACTATGGAGGTTGTGGATTTATTAAAGATTTTGTTTCAAGGACCTCTATAGCCGTGGTTTTTTAAAGAATATTTTTTCAAGGACATCCATAGGCGTAAAGAATATATTTTCAAGGATATCCATAATCGTGGATTTATTAAAGAAAATGTTCTCAAGGATTTATTAAAGAAAATGTTCTCAAGGACCTCCATAGGCGTGGATTTATTAAAGAAAATGTTCTCAAGGACCTCCATAGGCGTGGATTTTTAAAGAATATTTCTGAGGCTTTACAGACCTCCATAGGCGTGGATTTATTAAAGAAAATGTTCTCAAGGACCTCCATAGGCGTGGATTTATTAAAGAAAATGTTCTCAAGGACCTCCATAGGCGTGGATTTATTAAAGAAAATGTTCTCAAGGACCTCCATAGGCGTGGATTTATTAAAGAAAATGTTCTCAAGGACCTCCATAGGCGTGGATTTATTAAAGAAAATTTTCTCAAGGACCTCCATAGGCGTGGATTTAAAAGATGGATTGTCCAGGACCTCCATAGGCGTGGATTTATTAAAGAATATTTTTTCAAGGACCTCCATAGGCGTGGATTTATTAAAGAATATTTTTTCAAGGACCTCCATAGGCGTGGATTTATTAAAGAATATTTTTTCAAGGACCTCCATAGGCGTGGATTTATTAAAGAAAATTTTTTCAAGTACCAACATAGGCGTGGATTTATTAAAGAATATTTTTTCAAGGACCTCCATAGGCGTGGATTTATTAAAGAATATTTTTTCAAGGACCTCCATAGGCGTGGATTTATTAAAGAATATTTTTTCAAGGACCTCCATAGGCGTGGATTTATTAAATAATATTTTTTCAAGGACCTCCATAGGCGTGGATTTATTAAAGAATATTTTTTCAAGGACCTCCATAGGCGTGGATTTATTAAAGAATATTTTTTCAAGGACCTCCATAGGCGTGGATTTATTAAAGAATATTTTTTCAAGGACCTCCATAGGCGTGGATTTATTAAAGAATATTTTTTCAAGGACCTCCATAGGCGTGGATTTATTAAAGAATATTTTTTCAAGGACCTCCATAGGCGTGGATTTATTAAAGAATATTTTTTCAAGGACCTCCATAGGCGTGGATTTATTAAAGAATATTTTTTCAAGGACCTCCATAGGCGTGGATTTATTAAAGAATATTTTTTCAAGGACCTCCATAGGCGTGGATTTATTAAAGAATATTTTTTCAAGGACCTCCATAGGCGTGGATTTATTAAAGAATATTTTTTCAAGGACCTCCATAGGCGTGGATTTATTAAAGAATATTTTTTCAAGGACCTCCATAGGCGTGGATTTATTAAAGAATTTTTTTTCAAGGACCTCCATAGGCGTGGATTTATTAAAGAATTTTTTTTCAAGGACCTCCATAGGCGTGGATTTATTAAAGAATATTTTTTCAAGGACCTCCATAGGCGTGGATTTATTAAAGAATATTTTTTCAAGGACCTCCATAGGCGTGGATTTATTAAAGAATACTTTTTCAAGGACCTCCATAGGCGTGGATTTATTAAAGAATATTTTTTCAAGGACCTCCATAGGCGTGGATTTATTAAAGAAAATTTTCTCAAGGACCTCCATAGGCGTGGATTTATTAAAGAAAATGTTCTCAAGGACCTCCATAGGCGTGGATTTATTAAAGAAAATGTTCTCAAGGACCTCCATAGGCGTGGATTTATTAAAGAAAATGTTCTCAAGGACCTCCATAGGCGTGGATTTATTAAAGAAAATGTTCTCAAGGACCTCCATAGGCGTGGATTTATTAAAGAAAATGTTCTCAAGGACCTCCATAGGCGTGGATTTATTAAAGAAAATGTTCTCAAGGACCTCCATAGGCGTGGATTTATTAAAGAAAATGTTCTACAAAAATATGTTTTCAAAGACCTCCAAGGCATATTTTATTACAAAAAACTATTTTTTCAAGAACGAAATATCCTGCACCCACTGTAAATGTTACCACTGATGTTCTTAGCACTTCCTTCCTTTTCGTTATTGGTTCTCGGAAACGGAACTAATACGTAAACAGGAAGAAAAATTACAAAACATTTTGCTTAATGTTATTGCGAATTATAGATTGTGATTGTCCGTCTGTCTGTCGGTCCCATGCGGTGTGTATGTCTATGTGTATCTTCGAACAAATAAAATTGCTGGGAATACACCCATTCCAAAGCCAGTGGAACGCAATTGTACATCAAATGAAATGAACGGGTTGTTGGTTGTATTATTCAACAAAGTCTACTTAACTGATTCCAATTCCCTAGAGCACATATACAAACGCACACGCATCACTATTTCGCTGCGCATATATGTGAATACAAGAGTGTGTGAGTGTTTGTGAACATTTAAGATGGACATGTGATGGAATGAAATAAAATTGATGGGCAGAAACAGAAACAACAACTGACAGCTCTTTCTATGCACAGCCAGCCAGTGAACGACGGAATGAATGAATGGTTGGTAGGATACTCGCTGCTCCTTACTGCCACACATTCTATTGTGGCCATTTGTATTATTTTGCCCTAGCCCTTTTTGCATTGTTTTCTATTCTGCCTTTTGTGTTTGTTCCCCCCATCCTTTTATGTTCGGTTATACAGACGATTTTATCTGTGATTGACTGACATTGGCATTGTTTTCGATTCGTTTCACTTCAACTATTCCGGTATTGTTTGCTGTAACATATATTCGGCCATGGCGGTTGATTATTAAATTTTAATGATTTTGTTTTTGCGGGTGAGCATGTGAACATGTGTCGACCTTTTTTATGTAAACATTTATTTTCCGGTCTTGAGTTTTTTTTTCGATTTTTCTTTAAATAATTCGAATAAACAGGGGAGGTTTGTCAGGAAACTAATTTAGGGCGTAGAGGAGTCAATTTAAAAAGGAAATGCCATTTCGTGTCAAATCAATTGAAAGTGGTTTTTTAATGTCATTTGGGAAATTTGTTGTGGGATTGGCGGAATCCATTTATTATGGGATTTGAGTTTGTTTGTTTTTTTTTTTTTTTTTCTAAAAAAATACCAAACCTAAAGTAAAATCGTCGGGTAGCAACCAATATATTAGGAATAGAAACATATTTCAGAGAGACTAATGGTATTTCGTATTGGAGCCCAGAGTTTGCAGGAAACATATTTTCAAAAAAATTCCTACCCTACCTTAATTGAAATCATGAAAATTTCCCTACGCTTTGGAAAATAAGATTTTCTAAGGGTCAACATGAAAAAATTTGTAGAACTTTCTAATACCTTTAATCGAATATTATTTCAAAGACAAACAGAACCAGTTTTATTTAAATAAAATTTTTCAAGGAACGTGCTATTTAAATCCTTCACCACACTGTGGTATAGGGCATTAGGAAATGAGATAGGTTCCTTTTGAGAATATGCATTAACCACTTTCTGAGTCGCTTTATACATGGCCGTCCGTATGTCTATCCATGTTATATTTTAAACAATGTACAGGTCCATTTAAAATCCGAATTTGATGAAATTTGGCCCCATGGTCAAACCCTATTGAAATTGGAAAGATCGGTTCAGATTTTTATATAGCTCCCATATATATTATCGTCCGATTTAAGGTTAATAGTGCACCAAATACACAATATTTGTCCGATCGAGGAAAACTTTTGCACAGCGGTCTGACTTAAGTCCCGTTTGATGTCTGTAAAATGTTGTTGAAATCGGTTCAAATTTATATATAGCTCCCATATATAGTTTTGACCGATTTTAGGTAAATGGAGCACAAAACTCCCAAGGCTTGTCCGATTGAGGCAACATTTGACATAACGTATATAATTGAAATTAGTATAGAGTGTTTTATTTTATAGATATAGCTCCCATATAGAGCTTCGTCCGATTTTATGTAAATGGTGCACCAAACTCCCAATTTTTGCCGATTTTGACGAAATTTGACATAATGCATTTAATTGAAAGTAGGATAGAGTGTTTTAAGTTTCATGTAAATCTAATCAAATAAAGATATAGCTCCCATGGGCTGTTGATAGAGGGTGGCACGGTCTGCAGCAACAAAGGCTTCTTTGCAACAGGTTGTTGTTCCTCTGTCGACCTCATCCTCCTGAGGCTTTGAAGAGGATTTGGTTTCCGTTGGAGCAACTTCTGCTGTAACCGCCGGTATTGCTACCAGTTCCTTCGCAACCCAACTGCTTGTGTTAGCAAGAACAGATGTCCATTTACATCGGTTGCCTACAATTTTCCTATAGAAATCGCCAACGGGGTTTCCATGCTCTTCTTGGAGCGCCCACTCTTGACTTCTGCTCCCTCCGTTGCTAATTGCCTTGGAAGCAGTGGTGGCTTATCGGCTGTCGCCGACGTCTGCATGACAGTTTCCAGCTAGAGGGGAAGACTTTAATGACCGTATAATTAAAGTACTCTTCCTCGTTACATGGATACTTTTCTGACGGAAACAGAAGCTGTCACATTCCTTAATCAGGTTGCGGATAGATTCGGAATGTAGAGATTTTCAAAACAATATTTTTTTTCAAAATGTCATTAAAAAGCTGGGACCCTTTATATGGAGACAATTTAATTGTAAAAATTACAGAAACTAAGTTTGGAAAATTATGGGTAGGACTTTAATACCGCTAAAATTAACAAGTGAAAAGGCGTTAAGTTCGGCCGGGCCGAACTTTGGATACCCTCACCATAGATATACTGACAGGTACTTCAAATAAAAATGTAGGGAACATACCAAAAGTGTACCTATACCGACATTTATTGTACTTATACCGACGATGACGCTTCTAAATATTGGTCCTAGAACCCATATTTCTTTGGACCAAATTTGTTTCAAAATTTTTTGATTTTATCCAAACTTTGCCCATCTTAATAGTTCTTCCAAAATTAATTCAAGTTCCAACATGGGTAATATCGGTCCACTCCTTCTGGTACCTCCCACACAGGCGTTAAGCCTAAATGGTTAATTATCGAACCTTATGTTCTAGTTTTTGTTTCGTATCTTCCGCAGATGAAATGATTACAACAGAGTCTTAGAACCAAACCCAAACACGGAACAAATCATATAACAATTTTAACATAAACCAGTAAGGAAAGTAGTAAAGTCGGACTGGGCCGACTATATGATACCCTTCACCACTTTGTGTATATTGTACATATGTATCCTAACAATTGCATGTAATTTCATTCGAGCAGATTTAGAGCCATCTGGGTAACATGGGGAAAATTTATGGAAAACGATTTATAGCAAAATTGATACACGCTATTTGGTACGCCGTGTTGTTAAAAATATAATCCATATGTGGGAGCTATATCTAAATCTGAACCGATTTTCACGAAAATCGGAAAATGCAAAATTGTGTGCACATCGAAGGGTATATATAGGAACCTTGGCGCACCATTTACATAAAGTCGGACGAAAATATATATGGGAGATATGTCGAAATCTAAACCGATTTTCCCGAAACTCACCACTCATCATTCTAGACTCAATTTAGTACGCCACGCCAAATTTTGTGCAAATCGAAGCATATAAAGGGATTTTGGTGCACTATTTACCTCGAAGTATATATAGAGACTTTGGAAGACCCTTTACCTTAAATAGGACGAAAATATAATTCATTGCGCTTTGCATTTTTCGTGCAAATCGAAAGATATATCGGGATTTTGGTACACCATTTACCTTAAATCGGACGAAAATGTATATGGGAGCTATATCTAAATCTGAACCGATTTTCAGGAAACTTGACACACATCATTCTATACCTAATTCATTACGTTGTGCCAAATTTCGTACAAATCGAAAGATATATAGGGACTTTGGTACACAATTTACCTTAAATCGGACGGAAATATATATGGGAGCTACATATAAATCTGGACCGATTTTCAGGAAACTTAACACACATCTTTCTAGAACTAATTCAGTACGCTGTGCCAAATTTTGTAAAAATCGAAAGATATATAGGGACTTTTGTGCACCATTTACCTTAAATCGGATGAAAATATATATATATACATCATTCTGGACCTAATTCAGTACTCTATGCCAAATGTCGTGCAAATCAAAAGATATATAGGGACTTTGGTGCACCATTTACCTTAAATCGAACGAAACTATTTATGGGACCTATATCTAAATCTGAACCGGTTTTCTCGAAAATTGGCACACATTATTTTGGAACTAATTCAGTACGCTATGCCAAATTTCGTGCAAATCGAAACATATATAGGGACTTTGGTGCACCATATACCTTAAATCAGACGAAAATATATATGGGAGCTATATCTAAATCTGAACCGATTTTTCCCAATTTCAATAGGGTTCTTCCTTGGGCCAAATAAGTGAGCTGTGCCAAATTTCATCCAAATCGGATTATAAATGCGACCTGTACTTTGTCTACAATTTAACATGGACAGACAGACGGACGGACATGCATAAATCGACTTAGAAAGTGTTTCTATGCATATTCTGAAAAGGAACCATGTGTCTATCTCGTTTCCTTTTGCCTGTTACAAACATCTGCACAAAGACATAATACCCTGTACCACAGTGTGGTGAAGGGTATAAAAAGGGGCGAATATTAAAAACAAACTTCCAAATTGCAGCGAATTCGGTTGAAAAGCGCGCTCAAGAACCACAAAATACCGAAAATTTGGGGTACTGTTATATGGGAGCTATGCCTAAACGTGGCCTGCAGACAAAAGACGAACTTGTGCAAAATTTCAGCACCCTCAATTCCTTTAGAAGATAGCGTGATTACAACAGACGGATGGACGGACGGGCATGGCTTAGAATGTTATCCTGATCTTAGAATGTTACCTTGATCAATAATATATATACTTTATAGGGTCGGAAATGAATATTTCCATGAGTTACAAACGGAATGACAAAATTAATATACCCTCCAACTACGGTGGAGGGTATAAAAAAGGAGAAGTACTTTATTTATCAACTAGCATACACCCGCTACTTCGTTAGCGAATGTGGGAAGTCCACCAACACCATTATTAACACTTTTAGAACCATTTAGTAACTATGTTCTCTTATAGTACTTTTTCCAAAACTATACAAAATTTGGTGTCATTTTTTACCCTTTGTACTCTTGTAAAATTTCCAAATTTCACACATAGCTGCACTCAAATCTAAATTAAGAACAATTTAGTAAACACTAGTATAAATTGTCATAACTACCTACTTTAATAATCATAAATAGGAATTTCCAACACTTCCCACATACCCCAATCACAATTCCAAATTTCAGGATTCTATCGGTTCACCTAACTACAATTTGTTTCAAATTTAGTACCATTTAATAGACAAAAGTACATATTTCCCTTACTGCATTCATCATGCAATTCAATGGAAATCGTATTACTCATTTTCAAGATTCCACCTTTATCGGTTAACTTTTAATCCAAATTGTACCAAATTTAATGTCATTCAGTGCATATAAGTAAACATTTCCAAAAATTTCTACACACAATCCAACACCCCAACAGTGATCCTAACTTCACATGTCAAGATTCCAAATTTGGTACCATTTTGTACACATTACAACGAATTTCCAAAACTTTATACATAGCTAAATCCTACAACCCCACAAGGATTTCTAACTTCAAATTTCAAGATTCTAGCTTTGTCGTTTCACTCAAATCCTTATTTAGTACCATTTTGTACACATAAGTTCAAATTTCCAAAATTCCCATATTCCAATCCTATACCCCAACAGTAATCCTATCTCCAAATTTCAGAATGCCAGCTGTATTGTTTCACCCAAAATTTAAATTGTACAAAATTTAGTACACATTTGTACGAATTTCCGGAACTTCCTACAAAGCCCCATCCTACACTCCAACAGTGATCCTAACATCAAATTTCAAGATTCCAGCTCTATCGGTTCACCAAAATCCACATTTGGTACTATTTTGTACATATTAGTACAAATTTCCAAAATACTCTACATACAATAATCCTACATCCCAACAGTGATCTTGACTACAAATTTCATTGTTCACATTTGGCCGAAACTGTAATGATTTTTTATACCCTTCACCACACTGTGGTACAGGGTATTATGTCTTTGTGTATATGTTTGTAACAGGCAAAAGGAAACGAGGTAGACTCATGGTTCCTTTTGAGAATATGCATAGAATCACTTTCTAAGTCGATTTATGCATGTCCGTCTATCCGTCTGTCCATGTTAAAGTGTGAACAAAGTACAGGTCGCATTTATTATTCGAATTGGATGAAATTTGGCACAAGGACGAACCCTATTGAAATTGGAAAAAATCGGTTCAGATTTAGATATAGCTCCCATATATATTTTCGTCCGATTTGAGATGAATAGTGTACCAAAGTCCCTAAATATATTTCGATTTGCACGAAACTTGGTACAGCGTACTAAATTAAGCCTAGAATGATGTGTGTTAAATTTCTTGAAAATCGGTTCAGATTTTGATATAGCTCCCATATATATCTTCTTCTGATTTAAGGTAAATGGTGCACTAAAGTCCCCAAATATTTTTCGATTTGCAAGAAATTTGGCACAGCGTACTTAATTAAGTCTAGAATGATGTGTGTTAAGTTTCGTGAAAATCGGTTCAGATTTAGATATAGCTCCCATATACATTTTCGTCCGATTTAAGGTAAATGGTGCACCAATGTCTCTATATATCTTCCGATTTGCACGAAATTTGGCACAGCGTACTGAATTAAGTCTAGAATGATGTGTGCTAAGTTTCGTGAAAATCGGTTCAGATTTAGATATAGCTCTTATATATAGTTTCGTCCGATTTTAGGTAAATGGTGCACAAAAGTCCCTGAAAATCTTTCGATGTATACGAAATTTGGTACAGCCTACTGAATTAGGTCTATAATGATGTGTCCTATGTTTCGTGAAAATCGGTTCAGATTTAGATATAGCTCCCATATATATTTTCGTCCGATTTAAGGTAAATGGTGTACCAAAGGCCCTAAATATCTTTCGATTTGCACGAAATTTGGTACAGCGTACTAAATTAAGCATTGAATGATGTGTGCTAAGTTTCGTGAAAATCGGTTCAGATTTAGATATAGCTCCCATATATATTTTCCGCCGATTTAAGGTAGATGGTGCACTAAAGTCCCCAAATATCTTTCGATTTGCACGAAATTTGGTACAGCGTACTAAATTAACCCTAGAATGATGTATGCTAAGTTTCGTGAAAATCATTTCAGATTTAGATATAGCTTCCATATATATTTTCCCCCGATTTAAGGTAAATGGTGCACTAAAGTCCCCAAATATCTTTCGATTTGCACGAAATTTGGCACAGCGTAATGAATTAAGCCTAGAATGATGTGTGTTAAATTTCTTGAAAATCGGTTCAGATTTAGATATAGCTCCTATATATATTCTCTTCCGATTTAAGGTAAATGGTGTGCCAAAGTCCGTATATACCGTTCGATTTTCACGAAATTTGGCATAGCGTACTGACTTAAGTCTAGAATGATGTGTGTTAATTTTCCTGAAAATGCAGATTTAGATATATCTGCCACATATATATTTTCGTCTGATTTTAGGTAAATGGTGCACCAAACTCCTCCGATTGGCACGAAATATTGCTCAACGTATTCAATTGAGATTAGGTTGATAGCGTGTTTTTTTTTAATGGGTGCAGGCGCAGACATAGCTTCCATATATATTTCAAACGGGTGTCTGATTGATATTATCGAATAGTGTGTATCAAGTGTGCTATAAATCGATTTACCCAAATTTTCCCATTGGAATTTAGCATAGGTTGCAGAAAAGCATGTATATGGATTGATGCTAGTCGGTTCATTTATTAATATAGATCAAATTAAATCAATTGTTCTTAATGGAATTAAAAAATTGAGAATACCCATATGTAGAATATACCCAAAGTGGTGAAGTGTATCATATAGTCGGCCCATCCCGACTTTACTACTTTCCTTACTGGTTTAGTCTTGACTCTTCTAACCGTTTTTATTGGAATGATTGGTCATTTCTTTCAATGTCATTTCTATATACCTATGATTCGTCATCGACTATGATTTTCATTTCCATCTAGTTGACTGTTATTAGATGAGTCCACTGTATGTCAAGAAATTGTGAAGTTAGGGTACGTGAAGAATTGCCAAACTAAACAACATTCTAACCTGATATAGAAAAAAGAAACTCTTATCTAACTCTCTTGTAACATGTCATATTTTGAAAAATTTCAATTACACACAATTAAATTAACGAAATCATGTTTACTTTCCCTCATCACCACCCAGCCAATTAATAGTAAATTTTAAGTCTAATATTTTATTTTTTTATTAAAATTCGAACAAGTTCAATATTTCCATTAACGATGGCCCGAACAAAAAACTTTACAATTTCAAATAGATTAATTTAATTGAAATTCCGAGCACATGAATTTCACTTATGGAATTCAAGAGTAATAACTATGCAGTAGATATTCACAAACACGCACAAACACACACCGTCACACGTCCTGAGTGATTTTAAAGGCCCGCTTGCGTGTGTGTGTGTATGCTTAGCTTCATGATGGCAGATTGTGTGCGCCTTAGTTAGACATGGGTTTGTGTGTTGCATAAATATTCATTTTGCATTAAATAGTTGGTCATGACAGCTTAGCACGTGCAAACACTAACACAGGCACACAATTTTAGCGGTCACACACAAACACCGAGGCACATGAGCGTTTACTGGCAATCACACACAAATATATGTAAAATACCTTAACGCACACACACACAAGTGTATGATTTTTAGTTTATAAAGCAGCAAATTCTATAATTCGGTGTTGGCGTGTGTGTGTGTAAATAAATTTGCATTCTGTAGCAGATATTGCATACGTATGTGTGTTTGTGTGCTCTTTTGTGTAAGTGAAAAGTTTGCCCTACGGATAAAATGACAACCATTCAAGTTATGACACAAACACAATTGTACTCCCAGTTTGCCACCAAAAATAGAATAAAATTAGTGTGAAGCACATTAAGGTATGGGTGTGTGTGCTCTCTCGACAAATTATGTGTGCTTGAGTATTCATATTGTTCGCCATTGTTCACACGCATACAAACACAAACAAATTTTCAATTGCACGCACGTTGACACAACGACTGTCATATGTTGTCAATAAGAATTTGAAAATGCCAAATATTTTGGTATTTGGCACGTGATGTGTTAAAAATTTTGTGAAACAAACGCTTGTAATCAAATGTGAAGGATGTAAGTGGGATGGGGAGAGAGAGAGAATGAGCGAGTAAGGTATGACAGGATATGAGGGTTAAATGGAAATGAAGCGTTGTAACGGTTGGGTTTGTTAAAAGTTTTTAGTATTTATGAAGAATATGTTTTAAATATTTTTTAATTTAATAAAAAAAAATTATTAAAAAAATATCCAAGGACATCCAAGGGGACATTTATTAAAAATAATTTTTCTGGGACATCCAAAGGCAAGAATTTATTAAAAATAATTTTTCAATGACACTCAAAGGCATGGATTTATTAAAAAATAAATTTGCAAGGACTTCCAAAGGAGTGGATTTATTAAAAGTAATTTTTCAAGGACATCCAAAGGCGTGGATTTATTAACAAATAATTTTTCAAGGACATCCAAAGGCGTGGATTTATTAAAAATAATTTTTCAAGGACATCCAAAGGCGTAAACTTATTATTCAAAGGCCCGGATGTACTAAAAATAATTTTTCATTTATATTTATATTTTCAATCATTACCATTCAATAATTACCGAATATTTTTTTCAAGCACCAGTATAAGGCGTGGATTTATTAAAAATATTTTTTGAAGGTCCAATACCAATATAAGGCGTGGATTTATTAAAAATATTTTTTGAAGGGCCAATACCAATATAAGGCGTGGATTTATTAAAAATATTTTTTGAAGGTCCAATACCAATATAAGGCGTGGATTTATTAAAAATATTTTTTTAAGGTCCAATACCAATATAAGGCGTGGATTTATTAAAAATATTTTTTGAAGGGCCAATACCAATATAAGGCGTGGATTTATTAAAAATATTTTTTGAAGGGCCAATACCAATATAAGGCGTGGATTTATTAAAAATATTTTTTGAAGGGCCAATACCAATATAAGGCGTGGATTTATTAAAAATATTTTTTGAAGGTCCAATACCAATATAAGGCGTGGATTTATTAAAATATTTTTTGAAGGTCCAATACCAATATAAGGCGTGGATTTATTAAAAATATTTTTTGAAGGTCCAATACCAATATAAGGCGTGGATTTATTAAAAATATTTTTTGAAGGTCCAATAACAATATAAGGCGTGGATTTATTAAAAATATTTTTTGAAGGTCCAATACCAATATAAGGCGTGGATTTATTAAAAATATTTTTTGAAGGTCCAATACCAATATAAGGCGTGGATTTATTAAAAATATTTTTTTAAGGTCCAATACCAATATAAGGCGTGGATTTATTAAAAATATTTTTTTAAGGTCCAATACCAATATAAGGCGTGGATTTATTAAAAATATTTTTTGAAGGTCCAATACCAATATAAGGCGTGGATTTATTAAAAATATTTTTTGAAGGTCCAATACCAATATAAGGCGTGGATTTATTAAAAATATTTTTTGGAGTTGTCTTTAGAGTAGCTTTTAAGGCGTGGATTTATTAAAAATATTTTTTGGAGTTGTCTTTAGAGTAGCTTTTAAGGGGTGGATTTATTAAAAATATTTTTTGGAGGTCCAATACCAATATAAGGCGTGGATTTATTAAAAATATTTTTTGAAGGTCCAATACCAATATAAGGCGTGGATTTATTAAAAATATTTTTTGAAAGATTGAAAAAGGGTCGGATCTATTAATAATATTTTTTGAAAAATTGGAAAAGGCGTCGATTTATTAAAAATATTTTTTAAATATTTTTTTTCCAAGGCCCACCAATATAAGGCGTGGATTTATTAAAAATATTTTTTGGAGTTGTCTTTAGAGTAGCAATTTAAGGCGTGGATTTATTAAAAATATTTTTTGAAGGTCCAATACCAATATAAGGCGTGGATTTTTTAGGTCCAATACCAATAAATATTTTTAAAAATATTTTTTTAAGGTCCAATACCAAT
>NW_026884140.1:0-11344 GCF_032173495.1 Musca vetustissima
GTGATCTTTTTAATATCCAGCTGGAAAAGATCATACGATAGGCAAAAGTGAACAGAAATGGCACTCTGTACACCAAACAACAGATGTTACTCGCCTAGACCGATGACATCGATATAATGGGTCGAACATTGCGAGCGGTAACAGCCACCTTTGAACAAATTGAGAAGGAGTCTGCCAAAGTGGGTCTGGCAGTAAACGGCAAGAAGACTAAGCTGATGGTATCAACGCGCAAGAAGTCCAGTAGATTTGGACCAACTGGGGAACTTGTGAACTACAGCTTCGAGGTAGTCACAGATTTTATATACCTTGGTACCGCCATAAATAAAACGAATGACATCAGTTTTGAAATTCGGAGAAGGATTGTGATGGCCAATCGATGCTACTATGGTCTAAGTAAGCAATTTAGAAACCAGGCCACCTCCTGCCGACCAAAGTCACACTTTACAAGACACTGATACCACCCGTGCTATTATATGGATCTGAAGCATGGGTACTTGCGCAAGCAGATGAGGCAGCTCTTGGAGTGTTTGAGAGAAAAATTCTCCGAAAGATCTAGGGGCCGATCTGCGTCGACGGTGAATATAGGCGTCGAATGAACCACGAGCTTTACAATTTATACGCGGACATCGACATAATCAGGCGTATTGAGCTGCAGCGGCTACGGTGGCTAGGCCATGTTGTGCGGATGAATGAAAATGCCCCAGTTCAAAAGGCATATAAAAATGAGCCTACTGATGGTTCCCGTAGAAGGGGAAGGCCACGAATTAGATGGAAAGACCAAGTAGAAAACAACATCTTGGAACGTGGTCTTCAAAATTGGTGGACTTGCGCACAAGACCGACGCGCTTGGATTTTTTAAAGAATATTTTTTCAAGTCCTATCTGAGGCGTGGATTTTTTAAATAATATTTTTTCAAGGCCTAACAACAAGGCGTGGATTTTTTAAATAATATTTTTTCAATGCCTAACAACAAGGCGTGGATTTTTTAAATAATATTTTTTTCAATGCCTAACAACAAGGCGTGGATTTTTTAAATAATATTTTTTCAATGCCTAACAACAAGGCGTGGATTTTTTAAATAATATTTTTTCAATGCCTAACAACAAGGCGTGGATTTTTTAAATAATATTTTTTCAATGCCTAACAACAAGGCGTGGATTTTTTAAAGAATATTTCCTATCTAAGGCGTGGATTTTTAGGAGAAAATTTTTTTCAAGGCCAATCTGAGGCGTAGATTTTTTAAGGAATATTTTTTCAAGGCCTATCTGAGGCGTGGATTTTTTAAATAATATTTTTTCAATGCCTAACAACAAGGCGTGGATTTTTAAAGAATATTTTTTCAAGGCCTAACAACAAGGCGTGGATTTTTTAAAGCTAAGGCGTGGATTTTTAAAAGAATATTTTTTCAAGGCCTATCGTGGATTTTTAAAAGAATATTTTTTCAAGGCCTATCTAAGGCGTGGATTTTTTAAAGAATATTTTTTCAAGGCCTATCTAAGGCGTGGATTTTTTAAAGAATATTTTTTCAAGGCCTATCTAAGGCGTGGATTTTTTAAAGAATATTTTTTCAAGGCCTATCTAAGGCGTGGATTTTTTAAAGAATATTTTTTCAAGTCCTATCAAGGCGTGGATTATTAGAAGGATATTTTTTCAAGGCCTATCAAGGCGTGGATTTTTAGAAGGATGTTTTTTCAAGGCCTAAGGCGTGGATTTTTAAAAGAATATTTTTTCAAGGCCTATCTAAGGCGTGGATTTTTTAAAGAATATTTTTTCAAGGCCTATCTAAGGCGTGGATTTTTTAAAGAATATTTTTTCAAGGCCTATCTAAGGCGTGGATTTTTTAAAGAATATTTTTTCAAGGCCTATCTAAGGCGTGGATTTTTTAAAGAATATTTTTTCAAGGCCTATCTAAGGCGTGGATTTTTAAAAGAATATTTTTTCAAGGCCTATCTAAGGCGTGGATTTTTAAAAGAATATTTTTTCAAGGCCTATCTAAGGCGTGGATTTTTAAAAGAATATTTTTTCAAGGCCTATCTAAGGCGTGGATTTATTAACGAATATTTTTTCAAGGCCTATCTAAGGCGTGGATTTATTAACGAATATTTTTTCAAGGCCTATCTAAGGCGTGGATTTATTAACGAATATTTTTTCAAGGCCTATCTAAGGCGTGGATTTTCTAAAGAATATTTTTTCAAGGCCTATCTAAGGCGTGGATTTTTTAAAGAATATTTTTTCAAGGCCTATCTAAGGCGTGGATTTTTTAAGAATATTTTTTCAAGGTCTATCTAAGGCGTGGATTTTTTAAAGAATATTTTTTCAAGGCCTATCTAAGGCGTGGATTTTTTAAAGAATATTTTTTCAAGGCCTATCTAAGGCGTGGATTTTTTAAAGAATATTTTTTCAAGGCCTATCTAAGGCGTGGATTTTTTAAAGAATATTTTTTCAAGGCCTATCTAAGGCGTGGATTTTTTAAAGAATATTTTTTCAAGGCCTATCTAAGGCGTGGATTTTTTAAAGAATATTTTTTCAAGGCCTATCTAAGGCGTGGATTTTTTAAAGAATATTTTTTTAACCAACAACCAACTGGGAATCTACTTCATAGCTTGAAGTCTTTCCATTTGATTTTAATTTCATTTATTTTTCCGATTGTTGTTGCTTTCCCAACAGCCCGTTCGTTCATTTGTTTGATTGTTGTCGCTGTTTATTTGTTTTCCACAGAATGTTTTGTGTATTTTGGTGTGTCATCAAACATGGCGAAAAACGAAGTTGCTCCTGTTCCTTCTTCTTTCTTAACAATGTTCTGCTGCTTTCCAAACTCTCCAACAATGGAGATAAGTCAGCACGTTGCTGGAGGAGTAAAGGTTTGTTACTTTATTTATTCATCTGTGACTTTCCTTCGGCAAGACCATCCTGCGACGTGGTGGGCAGCCAGGGCTGTAGTAATGAATATGTTTGTACTTCCGTGCACAAAACAAACAAACTTGTTTGGATTTCCTGCAGAGAGACGTGAAGACGACGACGAAGAAGATCTACTAACGAAGGGCTTCTGCTAACGGACTGATGATGATGATGAGAATGGCTTCCTTTTTTCCTGGGGTATTTAAAGAAATGTTTGAAGTACATCACAAATACCAGAGAATTGGATTTTGCTGAAACTGCAGCGACAGATTTTCAAGACAATTGTAATGTCGTTGGATTTGATATGTTGAGGATTATGTTGTTGTCGCAACTAGAAAATACGAAGTACTCTGAAAATTAAAGCATGGTAATACCGTCTGAGAAGATGTTTGAGGAGGTCCTTGGAAAAATATTCTTTAAAAACTTCTCGCCTAGGAAATGTATTCCCTAATAAATCCAAGCCTTGTTTGGGCCCTTAAAAATATTCTTTAAAAAATCTATACCTTGTTTGGGTCCTTAAAAAAATTCTCTGAAAAATCCACGCGTTTAAATTCTTAAAAAATTCAAAAAAAAAAATCAAACCTTGTTCAAATGACAGATATTCTCTGAAAAATCACGTGGGAACGGTGCCATTAAAACTTAATTTACCGATCAACGTCGAAGTTCATTAAACAAATGACTTCCCCAAGAGATAACAAACCAGAGTAATTAGCGACATCGATAATTAGTATACCAATTAACACACTCTCGCCTATATAAGGCCTATCATTGAAAGTGAAATTCGAAACACACACCAAAGTGTTACCTCAAACTAAAAATAAAAATGAAATTTCTAATCATCTTCCTTTTCGTTGCTCTACTAGCATTATCCTTGGGAAAGGTAAGTTCGCGATACAATTTTTTTTTTTGATTTACTATATATTTGTTAAATAATTACAGCCCACTGGAGATAATTCCGATGGAATTGACCCTAACCCTTCCAATCCACCCAAGGAAGGCGAAGAACAACCTACACGCTTTCAAGTTGAACCATATTTTAATCCAAATAATGGAGGATTTGGTATCGGTATAAGGTTTTAAAAATACATAGTGGTCAAATGAAGTTTGAATATAATCTCGATACAGAATTATCAAATGCTGTAAAAAATATTCTTAAATAAATTTATTGAAAAAATATTCTTTAAAAAATCCACGCCTTAGATAGGCCTTGAAAAAATATTCTTTAAAAAATCCACGCCTTAGATAGGCCTTGAAAAAATATTCTTTAAAAAATCCACGCCTTAGATAGGCCTTGAAAAAATATTCTTTAAAAAATCCACGCCTTAGATAGGCCTTGAAAAAATATTCTTTAAAAAATCCACGCCTTAGATAGGCCTTGAAAAAATATTCTTTAAAAAATCCACGCCTTAGATAGGCCTTGAAAAAATATTCTTTAAAAAATCCACGCCTTAGATAGGCCTTGAAAAAATATTCTTTAAAAAATCCACGCCTTAGATAGGCCTTGAAAAAATATTCTTTAAAAAATCCACGCCTTAGATAGGCCTTGAAAAAATATTCTTTAAAAAATCCACGCCTTAGATAGGCCTTGAAAAAATATTCTTTAAAAAATCCACGCATATATCAGGCCTTGAAAAAATATTCTTTAAAAAATCCACGCCTTAGATAGGCCTTGAAAAAATATTCTTTAAAAAATCCACGCCTTAGATAGGCCTTGAAAAAATATTCTTTAAAAAATCCACGCCTTAGATAGGCCTTGAAAAAATATTCTTTAAAAAATCCACGCCTTAGATAGGCCTTGAAAAAATATTCTTTAAAAAATCCACGCCTTGTCTAAGCCTTGAAAAAATCCACGCCTCGTCTAAGCCTTGAAAAAATCCACGCCTTGTCTAAGCCTTGAAAAAATCCTCGCCTTGTCTAAGCCTTGAAAAACTATTCTTAAAAAAAAATCCACGCCTTAGATAGGCCTTGAAAAAATATTCTTTAAGAAATCCACTCCTTAGATAGGCCTTGAAAAAATATTCTTTAAGAAATCCACGCCTTAGATAGGCCTTGAAAATATATTCTTTAAAAAATCCACGCCTTAGATAGGCCTTGAAAAAATAATTCTTTAAGAAATCCACGCCTTAGATAGGCCTTGAAAAAATATTCTTTAAAAAATCCACTCCTTAGATAGGCCTTGAAAAAATATTCTTTAAGAAATCCACGCCTTAGATAGGCCTTGAAAATATATTCTTTAAAAAATCCACGCCTTAGATAGGCCTTGAAAAAATATTCTTTAAGAAATCCACGCCTTAGATAGGCCTTGAAAAAATATTCTTTAAAAAATCCACTCCTTAGATAGGCCTTGAAAAAATATTCTTTAAAAAATCCACGCCTTAGATAGGCCTTGAAAATATATTCTTTAAAAAATCCACGCCTTAGATAGGCCTTGAAAAAATATTCTTTAAAAAATCCACGCCTTAGATAGGCCTTGAAAAAATATTCTTTAAAAAATCCACGCCTTAGATAGGCCTTGAAAAAATATTCTTTAAAAAATCCACGCCTTAGATAGGCCTTGAAAAAATATTCTTTAAAAAATCCACTCCTTAGATAGGCCTTGAAAAAATATTCTTTAAAAAATCCACGCCTTAGATAGGCCTTGAAAAATATTCTTTAAAAAATCCACGCCTTAGATAGGCCTTGAAAAAATATTCTTTAAAAAATCCACGCCTTAGATAGGCCTTGAAAAAATATTCTTTAAAAAATCCACGCCTTGAAAAAATATTCTTTAAAAAATCCACGCCTTGAAAAAATATTCTTTAAAAAATCCACGCCTTAGATAGGCCTTGAAAAAATATTCTTTAAAAAATCCACGCCTTAGATAGGCCTTGAAAATATATTCTTTAAAAAATCCACGCCTTAGATAGGCCTTGAAAAAATATTCTTTAAGAAATCCACGCCTTAGATAGGCCTTGAAAAAATATTCTTTAAAAAATCCACTCCTTAGATAGGCCTTGAAAAAATATTCTTTAAAAAATCCACGCCTTAGATAGGCCTTGAAAATATATTCTTTAAAAAATCCACGCCTTAGATAGGCCTTGAAAAAATATTCTTTAAAAAATCCACGCCTTAGATAGGCCTTGAAAAAATATTCTTTAAAAAATCCACGCCTTAGATAGGCCTTGAAAAAATATTCTTTAAAAAATCCACGCCTTAGATAGGCCTTGAAAAAATATTCTTTAAAAAATCCACGCCTTAGATAGGCCTTGAAAAAATATTCTTTAAGAAATCCACGCCTTAGATAGGCCTTGAAAATATATTCTTTAAAAAATCCACGCCTTAGATAGGCCTTGAAAAAATATTCTTTAAGAAATCCACGCCTTAGATAGGCCTTGAAAAAATATTCTTTAAAAAATCCACTCCTTAGATAGGCCTTGAAAAAATATTCTTTAAAAAAATCCACGCCTTAGATAGGCCTTGAAAAAATATTCTTTAAAAAATCCACGCCTTAGATAGGCCTTGAAAAAATATTCTTTAGATAGGCCTTTAAAAAATATTCTTTAAAAAATCCACGCCTTAGATAGGCCTTGAAAAAATATTCTTTAAAAAATCCACGCCTTAGATAGGCCTTGAAAAAATATTCTTTAAAAAATCCACGCCTTAGATAGGCCTTGAAAAAATATTCTTTAAAAAATCCACGCCTTAGATAGGCCTTGAAAAAATATTCTTTAAAAAATCCACGCCTTAGATAGGCCTTGAAAATATATTCTTTAAAAAATCCACGCCTTAGATAGGCCTTGAAAAAATATTCTTTAAAAAATCCACGCCTTAGATAGGCCTTGAAAAAATGAATCTTTAAAAAATCCACGCCTTAGATAGGCCTTGAAAAAATGAATCTTTAAAAAATCCACGCCTTAGATAGGCCTTGAAAATATATTCTTTAAAAAATCCACGCCTTAGATAGGCCTTGAAAAAATATTCTTTAAAAAATCCACGCCTTAGATAGGCCTTGAAAAAATATTCTTTAAAAAATCCACGCCTTAGATAGGCCTTGAAAAAATATTCTTTAAAAAATCCACGCCTTAGATAGGCCTTGAAAAAATATTTTTTAAAAAATCCACGCCTTAGATAGGCCTTGAAAAAATATTTTTTAAAAAATCCACCTCTTGGATAGGCCTTGAAAAAATATTTAGATAGGCCTTGAAAAAATCCACGCCTTAGATAGGCCTTGAAAAAATATTCTTTAAAAAATCCACGCCTTAGATAGGCCTTGAAAAAATATTCTTTAAAAAATCCACGCCTTAGATAGGCCTTGAAAAAATATTCTTTAAAAAATCCACGCCTTAGATAGGCCTTGAAAAAATATTCTTTAAAAAATCCACGCCTTAGATAGGCCTTGAAAAAATATTCTTTAAAAAATCCACGCCTTAGATAGGCCTTGAAAAAATATTCTTTAAAAAATCCACGCCTTAGATAGGCCTTGAAAAAATATTCTTTAAAAAATCCACGCCTTAGATAGGCCTTGAAAAAATATTCTTTAAAAAATCCACGCCTTAGATAGGCCTTGAAAAAATATTCTTTAAAAAATCCACGCCTTAGATAGGCCTTGAAAAAATATTCTTTAAAAAAATCCACGCCTTAGATAGGCCTTGAAAAAATATTCTTTAAAAAATCCACGCCTTAGATAGGCCTTGAAAAAATATTCTTTAAAAAATCCACGCCTTAGATAGGCCTTGAAAAAATATTCTTTAAAAAATCCACGCCTTAGATAGGCCTTGAAAAAATATTCTTTAAAAAATCCACGCCTTAGATAGGCCTTGAAAAAATATTCTTTAAAAAATCCACGCCTTAGATAGGCCTTGAAAAAATATTCTTTAAAAAATCCACGCCTTAGATAGGCCTTGAAAAAATATTCTTTAAAAAATCCACGCCTTAGATAGGCCTTGAAAAAATATTCTTTAAAAAATCCACGCCTTAGATAGGCCTTGAAAAAATATTCTTTAAAAAATCCACGCCTTAGATAGGCCTTGAAAAAATATTCTTTAAAAAATCCACGCCTTAGATAGGCCTTGAAAAAATATTCTTTAAAAAATCCACGCCTTAGATAGGCCTTGAAAAAATATTCTTTAAAAAATCCACGCCTTAGATAGGCCTTGAAAAAATATTCTTTAAAAAATCCACGCCTTAGATAGGCCTTGAAAAAATATTCTTTAAAAAATCCACGCCTTAGATAGGCCTTGAAAAAATATTCTTTAAAAAATCCACGCCTTAGATAGGCCTTGAAAAAATATTCTTTAAAAAATCCACGCCTTAGAAGGCCTTGAAAAAATATTCTTTAAAAAATCCACGCCTTAGATAGGCCTTAAATATTCTTTAAAAAATCCACGCCTTAGATAGGCCTTGAAAAAATATTCTTTAAAAAATCCACGCCTTAGATAGGCCTTGAAAAAATATTCTTTAAAAAATCCACGCCTTAGATAGGCCTTGAAAAAATATTCTTTAAAAAATCCACGCCTTAGATAGGCCTTGAAAAACTATTCTTTAAAAAAATCCACGCCTTTTCTAAGCCTTAAAAAACTATTCTTTAAAAAAATCCACGCCTTAGATAGGCCTTGAAAAAATATTCTTTAAAAAATCCACGCCTTAGATAGGCCTTGAAAAAATATTCTTTAAAAAATCCAAGCCTTAGATAGGCCTTGAAAAAATATTCTTTAAAAAAGCCACGCCTTAGATAGGCCTTGAAAAAATATTCTTTAAAAAATCCACGCCTTAGATAGGCCTTGAAAAAATATTCTTTAAAAAATCCACGCCTTAGATAGGCCTTGAAAAAATATTCTTTAAAAAATCCACGCCTTATCTTCCATTGTCATTGACATTGTTGTCAGTTCCTGGTGTTATGTGGCGTATGATTATGCGAAGAATAAATTGATACTAATCATACGTACCCTGTGATAATTAGATGTAAAAACTCTTCCTAGATTAATCTGAAAATGTAGCTCCAAAATATGTCTGATTTTCAATGATATTTATAAGATTTTAAAGGTAATCGTTGTGTAGAATTTTTTTTTTTTTTAAATAAATTTCTTTGTTTTATTTATTTTCATTACACAAAAGATGTCCTTTCCTCCCTCTACTTACGCAAAATATAAACATATATATATAAATGTATAAAATGACTTTGCAGAAATCAAACTGTAATCGATTACAAGTCATCTACAGCACAAGAGTCGCATAGAATGAACTTTGTACTCTTACTCTCTCTTCACACACTCTTCTCTTTCTCACACACGCATTTTTAGATATGAGACATACATTGTTATTGTGCTCACTGACCAATGCATTGTGCATATTTTGTAGTGTCATTGTGAGAGAGCAAGATTCTTCAAAGAGACAAATGAGCAAGGGGAGAAATGTAAACAAACGTCGTTGTCTAGAAGTGCTTTGTTTCGATTTGTTTTCATTGATCTCTCTCTTAATGATTGCTATTGTTGTTTACACAGTTCTAGAAGGAAAAGAGAGTAAGTGTTTTGATGTTCACGATGGAGATATGTGTGTGTGTATTTTAAGAGTTTGCTTGTTTGTGTGAGAATCGTTTCTATTTTACAAAATGAGGAAGCGGAAGTGTTCTAGCGAACATGTCAAGATTATTGTGGCACAGGTATATCACGTTTACACATACGATGACACAATGGGCTGAGAGATGGAAAATGTGTGAAGTTTCAACAAAGTGTGGCCAGATGAGAAAGTAAAAAATGTATTTTTAATACATTTCCAAAATAAAAATAATTTCAAAGTAATAGATTGAGTGTTCAAAAATATGGGATCCATAATCATTTTATTCTCACTTTTTGTTTTACATACAAACATACATATGTGAGTTTGTGTGTTTAAAAATGCATGACAAATGTCGTCATATTTTCATAATGCTCTTTACAAGCATGTCTGTCTACTTACCATTTCATTCTACATTATGTGTATGCTTACATAGGTATGAATGTTTGTACATTCGTTGTCAGACATGACGTATCTATCATGTATGACAACGGCTTATAGTGTCGTATTCAAATCAATATTTGTTTTTTACATATGCGCATTAATATGTATCAATAAAATGTTAACTAATTAGCGTTAGACGATTTAGTGAGAGACGACAAAAAATCGATTTCGAGGTTCCGCATTCAATTTCATTGCATTGAAATTATGCAAAAACAACAGAATTAAAAAAATCTTGTTATTTATTTGTTAATTAAATAGTTTGACGCACTGCACTGTTTAATTAGCCATTTTTGCGTGGAATTGTATTCAGGAAGAAATTTATAAAACATTGTATTGAATTACCCTGACACTTGTCAATATAAATTTTCTACAGCAGCCATGTTAAAATTTGATTTGTTTTAATTAAAACAAATCAGTGGATTTATAAAAAAATATTTTTTTCAATTTTTTAAAGAATATTTTTTCAAGGATCTAAACAAGGCGTGGATTTTTTAAAGAATATTTTTTCAAGGCCTAACAACAAGGCGTGGATTTTTTGAAGAATATTTTTTTCAAGGCCTAACAACAAGGCGTGGTTTTTTTAAAGAATATTTTTTCAAGGCCTAACAACAAGGCGTGGATTTTTTAAAGAATATTTTTTCAAGGCCAAACAACAATGCGTGGATTTGTTAAAAAATATTTTTCAAGGCTTAGACAAGTCGTGGATTTGTTAAAGAATATTTCAAGGATCTAAACAAGGCGTGGATTTTTTAAAGAATATTTTTCAAGGATCTAAACAAGGCGTGGATATTTAAAGAATATTTTTTTCCTTCTAACAGAAAACATTTTTGTTTTAATGAAATTCAAATTCCCCATCACATTTTAAACCCAGGTCATTGTACCTGTTTTTGTGTTAAAAATAACATACCCCCGCCGCAAAGAAGATATGCAAATTGAAATTACTTTTATGTTTATTATTAAATAAAATAACAAAATATGGAATTCCACAAAAATAAAACAAACGGTTCATGATTTGTAAACCTTATCAAATGTTTTTGTGTTTTTGTATGAGGAAGAAAACATCAGCGGCAGCTGAAACAGCTATCACAAAAATAAGGACCATGCCTTATGTTTGGAAGGCAATAACACAATACCGACACTAACACCAGAACCACCTCGACCAACATTCATTCATTTGTTCATTCATCCAACCAGTAGTTCCCCTATCTCCCACTCTCGCGGCATTTCTCCCTCCTCTCTTGATATACTTCATAAACAAGAATTATTTCGACAAAATAACAAAAACATATTTTTCTTCGTCTTCATCTACAGTTTCACAGGAAAGTTGAATGCGTAGCCGAAAACAATGACAACAACAACCACGGAGAACAGAACCGAACCAAACAGAACAACAACAATGCCCCACCAACATCCTTGCTTTGCTTGCTGGCAAAATAAAAACAACATCATCACTGTCGTCGTCATCAGTATT